>NC_053393.1:109784900-110084900 GCF_905171765.1 Bufo bufo | reverse complement strand
TTGGAGCAATATTTCCACAAGGACCTTCTGATATTGCACCATTTTGCTCGTACTCTCCACCACAGGAATGATAGATGAGAAAATCTCTTTGTAGCGGGGATCAAGGAAGGTGAACAACCAGTAATTGGTGTCCAAAATGCGTACAACGCGAGGGTCACAGGAAAGGCAGCCTAACATAAAGTCAGCCATGTGGGTCAGAGTCCCAACAGACAAGACTTTGCTGTCCTTCCTCATTAGGACGATGACTCTCAATCTCCTCTTTCTCCTCTTCAACCCATCCACGCTGAACAGATGGAATGAAACTTCCATGGGTACTACCCTCTGTAGTGGAGGCAACCGTCTCCTGCTCCTCATCATCATCTTCCAATTTGCGCTGAGAAGACAAACTGAGGGTGGTCTGGCTATCACCCTGTGTACTGTCTTCCCCCATTTCCACCTCTTCCACATGCAAAGCGTCCGCCTTAATTGTGAGCAGCCAGCGTTTGAGTAGACACAGAAGTGCGATGGTTACGCTGATAATAGCATTATTGCCACTCACCATCTGTGTTGATTCCTCAAAGTTGCGTAAAACCTCACAGAGGTCAGGCATCAATGCCCACTCTTCACTTGTGCAGAGTGGAAGCTGACTGGAAAGGCAACGATCATGTTACAGCTGGTATTCGACTACTGCCCTCTGCTGCTCACAAAGGCTGGCCAACATGTGGAACGTGGAGTTCCAGTTTCTGCTTACGTCGCACAACAGTCGGTGAGCTGCCAATTGCAAATGCTGCTGCAGCGTTGCCAGACCGGCGGAAGCTGTCGATGACTTGCGGAAATGGACACAGACGAGGCACACCTTCACCAGTAGCTCAGGTAAATTGGGGTAGGTTTTGAGAAACCACTGAACCACTAGGTTGAACACGTGGGCTAGGCATGGTATGTGTGTGAGCTTGCCGAGCTCTAAAGCTGCCACCAAGTTACGGCCATTATCAGACACAACCATGCCTGGTTGTAGGGTGAGTGGCGAGAGCCACAGCTCAGTCTGGTCCCTTATCCCCTGCCACAGCTCTGCGGTGGTGTGCTGTTTGTCACCTAAGCAGATCAGTTCAAGCTGGCCTGTTGCCGCTTCCCCACTGCAGTGCTACACTGCTTCCAGCTACTGACTGATGTCTGACTGGTGCTGCAAGATGATAATTCAGAGGTGGAAGTGGAGAAGGAGGCGGAGGAGCAGAAGAGGGGGGTTGCAGCCATTAATGCAGGTGGCGGCAGAAACCCTGATGGAAGTAGGGCCCGCAATCCTTGGCGTCGGTAGCACTTGTACCATCTCAGGGAATGACTTGCTCCCGGCCTCCACAACGTTCACTCAGTGAGCCGTCAAGGAAATGTAACATCCCAGGCTAAAAGTACTTGTCCATGTGTCAGTCGTTGTCCATGTGTCAGCACGTAACACAGGGGAAGAGGAGGCAGTGGTGTGACCCGCAGACACTGGTTGTGGACTCAGGCGTTCGGCCGACCAATTAGTGTGCTTTGATGCTATGTGGCGGATCATGCTGGTGGTGGTGAGGTTGCTAGTGTTCACGCCCCTGCTCATTTTAGTATGGCACAGGTTGCAAATTACAATTATTTTATCGTCCGCACTTTCCCTAAAAAAGTGCCAGACTGCAGAACACCAACCCCTTGGCAAGAGAGGTTGCCGCAAGGGGGTGCTCTGGGGATTAGTTGCGGGCCTGTTTGGTGTGGCCCGCCTTCTCCCTTTTGCTACCCCACTGCCTCTTTAAGCCTGTTGCGGTGCTGCGGATCCCTCCCCCTCTGTACTGCTGTCCTCGCTCAGCTTGCCACCTTCCCAGGTTGGGTCAGTGACTTCATCGTCCAGCACCTCCTCTTCCACTTCCTCACTCTGGTCATCCTCCTGACTTGTTGACCTAACAACAACCTCAGTGATTGACAACTGTGTCTCATCCTCATCATGAACCTCTTGAGACACTAATTGCCGTTGACTTGACTTATTGAAAATTGTCTCTCATCATCATCATCCACCTTGTGAAACACTAATTGCTGTCCCCCACCGTCATCTTATTCTGACTGTGGATGCTCCAGAGTTTGGGAATCAGGTCACAAGATCTTCTCATGTCCCTCTTCAAGCGGGCTTGGCGAGAGGGCCAAATCAAGGAATGGCGATGAAAACAGCTCCTCGGAATATCCAAGTGTGCGATCACTTGTTTGCCAAGACTTTTCATGGTGGGTGGAAGGAGTATCAGGGTGAGAATTCTGGCTACTGAGACTGGACTTTGTGGAAGACAGGGTGGTGCTTAACCGACTGAAAGCATTATCTGCTGCAATCCAACCGACCACCTGGTCGCACTGGTCTGTCTTCGATAGTGGTGTCCTGCACCACCCTGCAAACTGGGACATAAAGCTAGGTATCGTGGATGAGTGTGTTTCTTGTGCTCTGGAAGCAGGCACAGTTTCACGGCACCATCAGCAGCACGGCCACTTCCCCGTCCCTTACTGCTCGCCTTGCACATATTAAATAGTATATATGCTTGCAAATATGTCACATGTACAGTAGCACAGGTTTTGTAAGTGTATGCGCAAATAAAGTACACAGAATGTCACAGATATTTTTAGGATGCACACACGTTAAACAGGAGGTATAGCGCAGATATTGTCACTGTCATCAGCGGCAAAAAAAATTTCACTGACTGTCACTGATATTTCAGATGCGCTAACATTATACTGAAGATGTAGAGCAGATAATGTCGCTGCCAGCAGCAGCAAAAAAATTTGACTGAATGTCACAGATATTTCGGATATGCAAACGTTATACAGGAGATGTAGTGCAGGCAATGTAACTGTCCACAGCAGACACCGTCTACAGAAAAAGTACACTGGATGTCCCAGATATTTTTAGGCTGCACACAGGTTACACAAGGACTTTTGGGTCTATAACAAGTATAAAAACTAAAATATTGTTAATACAATCTCTACACTATCTCTCCCTTCTGCTCTTCAGCTCTCCCTGACTAATACTGAGCCTAACATGTGTCATCGGGTGCTATATAGCACCTGATGACGCGTTTCGGCCAGCCAATCACTGTAATGCCAGCAGCCAATATGGCTACAACATTACAGTGAATGGCAGTACTTACCTGTACGTTTATTGGCTGCGTAGCAGCCAACAAACGTGCGGGGAGAGACTTGAGCATCGCGCTCGGGCACACGAGGTATATGGCCGAACACCGCGATGTGAACTAGTGTTCAGCCGAACATGTTCGCCCAACACTATTAAGCACCTGATCTGAATGATCAACCCCTCCTATGTATGTATTGCAGTCAAGGAAGCAGTTTGCTTTGTTTGGGGATAGTGATACTTCGTACAGGAGCAGGAGAGGTGCTATTATCGTGAACTGTGGTGGACAAGGACATCCCTTTTGCAGCTTTTTACACTTCACATCTACTCTTTAACATATCAGACTGTGGCTGTATATGGCTATTTCCATACACAGAGTCCGTCCTGGGGGCATCCCCAAACAGTTAGCATTCTGACAGTGCGTGGGGATACCACTGTATATTTAAAATGTATTTATTCTCTACTTTTAAATTACTACCCAATTACAAAATCACAACATTCTGTATGGGAAACTTACACCTTACAAGTGTGGTAGAAAACACAGTTATTTGCAGAAATAATTTATATTACTAAAAACCTTCATGGGTATTTATGCACAATTCCCTGGTATCTACAGATAGATCTCTATATACCAGGATACTTGAATAGCATCAATAGTCTAATTATTTAGTCATCACAAAAAAATCTGTGAGAAAAATAAATTACAGCAATCTTTCTTTAAACACACCCAAAAATGTGTTTATTATAATTTATTTTGCAACATTACTAAACAACTCAGACTTTTTTTGTTATCCCAGGATTCAAACTCAGAGCCGCACAATGTTATCAATGGAAGGAATTTGATGTATTCACATACAAAAATCTACATTTTATGTATTCAAGCAACATCTAATTCATTTAGTAAACACAAAAAATATAATTTAATAATTGAATAAATGACTGAATAAATTACAACAAACACATTTTTGCATATATACAGTATATACAGTATATATATATATATATATATATATATATGTAATTTATTTTGCTCAATTAGATTTTCGTGATTACTAAATAAATCAGACTTTTGCTGTTGTTCCTATGACCTGGGATATAGCGATGTATCTATAGATAGCAGTGCATTGTACATAAATACTAGTGAAGGTTTTTAGTTACAGACATTCCTCGTGCCTGTGGCTCCGCTGGTAAGGTCTTTGTCTATGATACAGAAGGTCCTGGGTTTGAGATGCGGCAGTAACTATTTGAATAAAAGTTTTTAAATACACATGGGTATTCTCAAGCATTATTATAATGCTGCAGGCCTCAGTTATATGGGGGAATGACTTTTATTTTAACCCCTTTCCGACATCTGCTATACATATACAGTGAAAGACAGAGCTTTAATCATGGAAGAAGCTGAGCAGATGCCATGGCTGCTGGTTACCTCCTGCTTTACACAGCCTAGAGGCAACTTTCCTATTGGTTTCTAGGGATGTTGATAAGCTCATTGGCCCACAAAAAAGAAGGGAGGCTACTGAAAAAAAAAATCTAGAATATTCACGATTACGAATATATAGCACTATATTCTACATCTTCGCGAATTCTCAAAGTGCCGATATTCGCAATAAAAATTCGGGATTAGAATTTTTGCGATCAACACTAGTCCCCAAGGGGGACTTAAGTGAAAAATAATTGACAACATTTTTTAAAAATAAAAAAAATTAAGAAAATATAAAAATTCAAGTCAGCTCAATTCCACATATTAACAACAAAATTAAACAATAAAAAATGATTTCTTTCATTGTTGCACACAAAATGCTCATACTATTAAAATATAAACGTATTTATTCCGTACTGTGAATACTGTAATGGAAAAAAAATCGAAATTACGGATTCGCCTTTTTTTGTCACTTCTACCTCACAGAGGTGGTCACACTTGCTCAGTTCAACTTCCACCTATCTACTGTTAGAATCTGTGACTATTACAGGAAAATAGTTACAGCAGAAATTACTCAAATTACTGAGCTGCAGCAGAAAGGACACATTCCATGAAAAGACATGCCCCCCTGAGCTATCATCCTGATATAAATCTAGCAAAACAATTTGAGCAATAACTAGGGAGATCCCTGGATCCATGCGAGGTACAGGACTGGTTCTAGCCTCATTAGAGGTTGTCATGTACTATATTATGTCTGATTTTCATTTTTTACATTACTCATGGGATAACCCTTTTAATTAAAAGATTTACACCAGTTTTCTGGCCTATGACAAGTTTGCTTCATGATAACCAACATATTTGACAGTAAGCAGAGGAACGCAGAAGTACAAACTTACAAAACTTTAAAAGAGGAATGCACGCGGTTACTACACTTTTGTATTCAAGATCATAATCAACTTTTCAATCGGTTTTGACAGGAGTTTGCTTTAAGAAAGCAGTTTAATTACAGGATTTGTTTTTTCAGACCATGAAAAAGAAGTTAATTGATGGAACATAAAAAAAATAATATTTGCACTTAGCTTAAGGGTGTGCTTATACTTTGCAGGCAAATAAAATTTGCATTTTTCTTCTATTTGTGAATTTTGACATTCAAATTTAATTGAAATTTAACTGCTGCATGTGAACATACTGTTACGAGTGAATGCATTATTTTATGATTTATTGATTTGTTGTTCACTTGTCTGTTTGCAACCTAAAATCAGCTGGCTAATATTTGTTTTTTTATTATCTGACCACACAGCAATTGTAATAATTGCACATTCTCGTTAATCAATGTATGTGTTATAGACAGCATTTCAATAAAATGTTTCAGTCCTAAGAAAACACAGGAAATCATTATTAAATACCTGCAGTGACTGGTATCAGTCTTTTAATAGTAGAGATATAATTTGCTATAATTTGACTATTAGATTAGATTACTAGATATGTTTTGAACCTGTAAAACCCTGCTGTAAATAGATGGGGAGATTAGTAATCCTGATTTACTGTGTAAACTTTCACTAGATACTTTAAAAACCTTTTTACATGACTCCTTGGAATACTCCATTCCGACAATTACACTGTTTAATTGTGGCACCAATCATTGGACGATTGCATATTTACTGTTGCAAATTAAATCAATGCTTGCTTTCAGCAGGAATCTGCTGCAAGAAAAATATTAATCTGTCTGTGGACGAGCGACCATAGTAGCAGCTCTAATCTTTGCTTAAAGGGGTTATCCAACCTCTATAATGACCCCCCCCCCCCCCCCCCCCCCCCCCCCCCCCAATGCCCGGACCCATCGTATACATGGGTCTGTCTTATTTATCATTTATCATTCTCCACGCCAGTTCTTGGCGTGGAAAATGACTTAAATCTACTCCAGCAAGGGAGCTGGCGTAGATTTTAGTATGTCGCACAGCCAACTGAAGGAAGCACCAAAGTTATGTAAAGGCCTGCGCCTCCATATAACTATGGCACATCCACCAGCAGCGCAAAGGGACTAAGACCACCGCCTAAATTGACAGTCTTAATAAATGTCCCCCTTAGTGTGAGTCACCTGATTAAAAAACTGTTTTTCTTTTGTTTATCTGAGGCTCTGTTCCCCTAGTCATAATACTTTTTCTTAATATTCAAATACGACTTTGGTGCAATGAGGGCTTGCACCCAAGCTTTGCTACTTTCTCTGGCCACCCACTCTCTCACTACTTTACCACTTCTTGGCTCTGTCAATTAAAGCAGCCAGTGAGTGTCTGGCCACAGAAATGATCAGAGCTTGGGAGCAACAAGAGCAATGATTCTGCCCCGTTGCACCAAAGGCCTAATTTGCACATAAGGAAAAAGTATCATACCTTGGGAACGGAGCCTTGGATCAACATAACAAAAACAGTACTTTAATCAGGTGAACCACAACTATGTCTGTGTCTGTGCAAACGGTTGGATAAGAAGGTCACTGCTGATAGATTCTCTATACAACTGCACCATATTAATCAAAGTGGCTGATTCTGGATAGATCTAATGCACCATTAGACAGTTTAGTCTAAAGGCCCATTCAAACAGATAATCACACTGATTTCAACTTAAATGCCACATTGGACAATCTACTTCTTCTTTGATGTGAACAATAGAACGACTGCCAAAAAAGTCAATGGAAACACTTGTAAGGATGGGTTCGCACTAGCATTATGCCATTCCGTTATAGGTTCCATTTATAATAAAATATAACGGAATGGTCAGACAGAATGCAAAGCGGAAGCCTTTAGTCGACAGAACTTTGTTTCTGTCCTGCATAACGGAAACCAGACGGATCCATTATGATTGCCCATAGACTTCTGTTAGGACGGAGAAAAATGGAATGCCTCTTAAAGGATTCGGTTTTGCATTCCTATTATTGTCCTATTATTGTTCACATTATGGACAAGAATAGGACTGTTCTGTTAGGGGCCAGCTGCTCTGTTTCGCAAAACATGAAATGCACACAAACGTTATCCGTATTTTTTGCAGATCCGTGTTTCACGTACCACAAACTACATACGGTCGTGTGCATGAGCCTAATAAATATGGCCTGATATCTTCTCTACCTAAACAAAGCTGCTCCATTCCAGTGACCAGGGTCATATCTTCACTGCCCCCAGCCCCCTGTGGACTAGATGTGTGACATTCCATCTGTCATCACATGAACTGCTGCAGCCATTGATTAGCCTTAGTGGTGATGCGTTCCCAAGGAGCATGTGATGACTGAGTTCAGTGAATGGCTGCAGAGGACCTTGTGAGAATGAGGTCAGTGAATAGCTGCAGAGGTCTATGTGTGATTGAGGTCATTAAATTACTTTAGAGGTCCATGTGATGAAAAACGGTATGTCACACAAGGGACCAAAAACAGCATGGACAGGACCCTCAGCACTGGAAAGGAACTCCAGGCACAGCAAATTTTACTCTAGAATATGCACCAAAATTTTGGTAGATTTTTGGCACACATTGCAGCAACCTGACTAACATCCGTTTTGTGAGGCAAGCCATTTCCTGCTAAGAAGCGTCCCTTATGGTGCAAGGCATGTACAACATAATTCTGCCGCATTTGGATTAATGTATCTCCCCTATTATTTTATAGAAGCTTTCTTACTTATGAAGTGGAGTTTCGTTATTTCCATCTGGCAGATCCAAAAGGTTCTTTTCACCGGAGTATGATGACACCATAAATTTCACGATTTCAGTTGCTCCTTGTGAAGCAGCAAAATGGAGCGGGGTGGCATTATCAATCTGTGAAAGAAAAATTATTGGTTAACACGAGAAGGGACAGGAATTGCATCAAATCTGTAAATAAATTACACTTTGGTAAAATAGCAACTACCTGTTTGAGGTCTACTTTTGCGCCATATCCTACGCATGCTTTCACAACTTCCAAACGCCCATTTTGTACTGCCACATGGAGTGGACTGCTTTTTTCATTATCTGTGAAATTGATGTGATCCTCAATGCTAAATCCGAATTCTTCACCTGAAAGAGAAGCTCTTCAAAGGTGAATAAATGGCGCCTGTTCAATGAGTTATTATAGGTAGTGATGAGTGAAATTTTCAAAAATTCTATTCGGCTGCTCCGCTGAACTCATGTCGGCACACACGAGAATTGGCACGTTTTCTATAATCTAGATGGCCACGACAGCCTCTCTGAGATCACATGGATGTTGTATGTTTTGTTTTTTTCCACCATTTCAGGAAAAAGGGATTCAGTGCCACGAAGCGCCAACAAATTCAGATTCGTGGTGAATCAAATTTTTACTTAAAAATTTTGATCTAATTCCATTTTTTTAACTTCAATTCGCTCAACACTAATTATAGGTAATAAAAATAATAAAAGAAGGGGATATAGGACGGCTCAACCTCTGATTGGGGATGGCAAGGTGCACCAATCTGATGTCGCACTCAGATCATCAAGGAAATTGTGTCAAAGAAATGAATGGGCACTCTTATATCCGGAACACAAATAGAATGTGGTAGCACTATCTATATTTATTAATGCACAAAATAGCACAGAGATCAGAATCAAGATATATGGGTACTTTCCCTATTATATCTAGTGGATATTAAAATAACATAAAAATAAAATATAGGCCTGTAAATACACAATACACAATCATAAAAGCATAAAAGTTTGCTATAAACTTGCTAAAAATGCACAGTAGATTGCAATCCTAGTTTGGACGGATTGGATAAAATGGCTTCTGAGGTCAGGACAGATCGATCCCATAGATATTGCAGATAGGCTGAGTCCGTCCAATCCACAAAATTGGGATGGATACAGACACTCCCACTGCAATACGCTAATGTAGGATAGTGTCCGAATATAAGTGAATCCAATAAGGTCCTGCTCCCTATAAGTGAGTGAATTAAAAAAAAACAAAGTGGATGAATTTCAAAAGTATCAAAAATATACTAATAGTGCTGAAAAATCACTAGTGGTAAATCAAAGTCCATTCATATATAATCGTGCTGGAACAGATTTGTGAACGTGCATATAAGTCCAACAATATAGAATAGAATATATCATGAGTGCTCAAAATAATAATATGGTATTCGGCCACTGAGGAAGAAGGCAGGATAGCCTTTGAAACGCGTCTGGCGTGGAGGAATATTAGACTTGGATCTGGCAATAACCGGCAAAAATTAAAATAACAACACTCCTGTTGTTTTGGAGAAAGCGCTTTCATTAATCCTCTTTGACCATACTCTGGCAATATACGAGGAACATCAAGAAGCAGGTGCAATTAAATCACCTGAACGAGTGCTGCGGGGAATACGAGAAACGCCCACTACAAACAGAGGGCTAGACCGTGAATTGACCACGAGCCAAGCAGAGATAGATCTCTGACCCGCAGCCGGATCCCTATACCAACTTGAACGATCCACACGGACCCGGTATGAAGCAGTAAGACAGCATTCAAATTCATCTTTGAGAGGTAAGCTTACCTTTTACTCACGCTACGTGGGACGCCACGGACTGGACACCATCATTTAGCGTGAGTACCTAACCACTCTATGCTATTTAATACTGCTGGATATCCGACTGAAATTTTCTGCTAGAAAACCAAGCAGCTTACAATATTGTATCCAAGCTCCTTGATTGCAACAGTTTGGCAACAGCTTCTCTTCCAGGAAAGCAGCTACGAGTGAGACATAATCTCTGCATTGACAGCGCTCAGCAATAGTTTACCTTCCAGGAAAGTGACTACGAGTGAGATATAATTTGTGCATTGATAGTGCTGAGCCCCTACAGACCGAGGGCAATGCACGACCTAGGACTGTGACCGAATACCATATTATTATTTTGAGCACTCATAATATATTATATTCTATATTGTTGGACTTATATGCACGTTCACAAATCTGTTCCAGCACGATTATATATGAATGGACTTTGATTTACCACTAGTGATTTTTCAGCACTATTAGTATATTTTTGATACTTTTGAAATTCATCCACTTTGTTTTTGTTTTTAATTCACTCACTTATAGGGAGTAGGACCTTATTGGATTCACTTATATTCGGACACTATCCTACATTAGCGTATTGCAGTGGGAGTGTCTGTATCCATCCCGATTTTGTGGATTGGACGGACTCAGCCTATCTGCAATATCTATGGGATCGATCTGTCCTGACCTCAGAAGCCATTTTATCCAATCCGTCCAAACTAGGATTGGAATCTACTGTGCATTTTTAGCAAGTTTATAGCAAACTTTTATGCTTTTATGATTGTGTATTGTGTATTTACAGGCCTATATTTTATTTTTATTTTTATGTTATTTTAATATCCACTAGATATAATAGGGAAAGTACCCATATATCTTGATTCTGATCTCTGTGCTATTTTATGCATTAATAAATATAGATAGTGCTACCACATTCTATTTGTGTTCCGGATATAAGAGTGCCCATTCATTTCTTTGACACAATAAAAATAATAAGCAATACTAATGATACCTTTTTTTAGAACCAGATCCATGCACTTTAAAGACCCTGCAAATGTAGTCATGTGTATTGGAAAGCATCCGATCTTGTTTCTTTTACACAGCTTTGCATCACGATTAAACTTAGAGACAAAAAGAATATATTAATGAAATAACAATAAAATCACTTTTTAAAGGCATTTTAAATTATATTATTCTACTTATTTTGAGCTAAAAATAATTTTTTTCAATTGGTCTTAAATATTTTCAACAGTTTTCCTCTACCGCCTTCAGTTTTCACCGCATCTGCAAACTGCTTTTCCTTCTCCGTAAATCTGTCAGAGAGCTGTTCTGATGGCTTGATCTGTATCCCTTATACCTAATTCCCTGACAACTCATAAACACTCACTCAAGCTCAAGCTGAATTCTTATCAGTTTCAAAAGAACTTAGCTTAAGGTCCCTGTACAATGCTCAATTGAGTAGACAATTGTCAGGAAGGAAGCGTTCATCAGTGAAGTAGACCACTACATTTACATGCAGAGATCATCTTCACAGTATGGAAAGAAGTGATTGTCAATGCCATCGCTCGTCCCCATACAGAATAAATAGTTTCCCGGCAGCAGAGGCTGTTTAGACGGCACGATCTGCTGCAGGCAAACAATGATTTAGGTGACCGTATGAACGATCTAATTACCAGATAAACAAGAGTTTTGCTCGTTCATCGGGAATTGGCGGCACCTTTATACCGGCACATCATCGTTAATGAACATTCCTACGAACGATTGTTACCGATGATCTGCCAGATGTTCGACAGTGTAAAGGGGCCTTTAGATGACTGTTAATAACCTGTTTGGAAAGCAAAGTTAGGGGTTAAAGAGCCAGCTGACAGAACAGTTCTCTGATGGATCCACTGAAGAAGGAGACGCAATAGTCTAAAGATACACCAAAGTCCTCAGAGGTAAAAATACCATATGATAACTATTGTATTGTACAACTCATTGTAGCTAAGTGTTCTGTCTCTGAATACTTTATGTGTTCTTAGTTTATAATTTAAATGTGTGTGTATTGTCACACACTGAATGTTGCTCTTTGATCAGTCTAAATAAAGAAGTACTATGATCTGTTTACACTTTCATTTACATGAACAAACAGATTTATCAAGGCCAAACACATTACTATAGAATCTGTATACTTACCAGCATTACTAAGGCTTCCGAATTATCCTTATAGCAAGCTTGCATAATCGGAGTATTCCCAAGGTCACCTTCCAGGTTAACATTGGTAGTACTGCTATCAAGTAATGCCTGTGAAAAAGCAAATAAAATATCAGCTTTAACTACAAACTCGCTTTTTTATAGTATTCATACATAAAGCTCAGTTTGCACTGGCATTTTGGCTTCCATTCATGACACCATGACCATAGGCTGGATATTCAGTGCTCCAGACCTGAGGATATCTGCAATTGTTAGTTAAGTTATGTCTTATTATTCTATGTACAAGGTATGGTTGGCAGGGATAGGGTTAACCACCCTGTTCCTCCCCTCTTGGCAGGAGTGGGCCGGTCATGCTTCTTGCCAGGAGCGAGAGTTCAAGCTAGGACAGTGTGGAGTAAGGGGACATGTCCTATTGCACCTGCTCCAAGAGTCTTAGGGACCAGTCTTAATCCAGCTTTCTGTGAGATCACCACTCCACTCCTCCCCGTCCCCATCTGGTCTCCGTGCTGCTGTGACGGGGACCCAATGTCTTGGTCGGAAGCCCAATACCTTTCTTAGGCATCGTGCTGCCTTCCCTGTAGCCTGTGAGATCCAGCCCCCTGTAAGTGTATTACTGAGTACAAATGTATTGTAACGCATTGTACAGGGGATCAGACCCCCAAAAGTTTTGCATAATAAGAAAATTAAAAGTAAGTAAAAAAAAAAAAAAGCTTTCTTTACTTATAATTAAGTAATAAAAAAATAGGAAAAAAAAAAAGAAAAGTATACATATTAGGTATTTCCGCATCCGCATCGACCGGCTCTATAAAAATATCACATGATTCACCCTGTCAGGTGAATGCAGTAAAAAAAAAAAAAAAAAATGCTATTTTTTGGCCACCTTCCCTCACAAAAAGTGTAATAGCAAGCGATCAAAAAGGCGTATGCAAGCCCAAAATGGTACCAATCAAACCGTCATCTCATCCCGCAAAAAATGAGACCCTACCGAAGACAATCGTCCAAAAAAAATAAAAATAGGGCAGTCAGAAAATGGCAACACAAAAACAAGATTTAATTCTGTTCAAAAATGCATTTACTGTGTAAGGCCTATTGCACACGACCGTATGGCTTTTTCAGTGTTTTGCGGTTCGTTTTTCACGGATCCGTTGTTCGGTTTTTTGTTTCCGTTTTTCCGTTCCGTTTTTCCGTATGGCATATACAGTATACAGTAATTACATAGATAAAATTAGGCTGGGCATAACATTTTCAATAGATGGTTCAGCAAAAAACGGAACGGAAACGGAAGACATACGGATGCATTTCCGTATGTGTTCCGTTTTTTTTTGCTGCCCCATTGACTTGAATGGAGCCACGGAACGTGATTTGCGGGCAATAATAGGACATGTTCTATGTTAAAACGGAACGGAAAAACGGAAATACGGAAACGGAATGCATACGGAGTACATTCCGTTTTTTTTGTGGAACCATTGAAATGAATGGTTTCGTATACGGAACGCAAAAAACAGCCAGTAAACGGGGCCCGCAACGCCCGTCTTAAAGAGGCCTTAAGGGTTAACAAAGTTAGTAACATCGGTTTTGAATAATTTGAGGGGTGTAGTTTATAAAATGGGGTCATTTATGGGTAGTTTTCATTATGTAAGCCCCTCAAAATCACTTTATATCTGCATTGGTGCTTAAAAAAATGGTTTTGGAAATTTTGTTGAGAAAGCCTGAGAAAGACCTTTACGGTCGAAACGTCGCATTTTTTTGCTGGTGAAATAAATATCACATGACCTAACCTCACAGATGAACACCGTAAAAAATAAAAAATTAAAACTGTGCTAAATAAACAATTTTTTGTCACCTTACATCACAAAAAGTGTAATAGCAAGCGATCAAAAAGTCATATGCATCCCAAAATAGTACCAATCAAACCGTCATCTCATCCTGCAAAAAATGAGACCCTACCTAAGATAATCACCCAAAAACTGAAAAAACTATGGCTCTCAGAATATAGAGACACTAAAACATGATTTTTTTTTTGTTTAAAAAATAAAATCATTGTGTAAAACTTACATAAATAAAAAAAGTATACATCTTAGGTATCGCCGCATCCGTATCGACTGGCTCTATAAAAATATCACATTACCTAACCACTCAGATGAACACCGTAAAAATTTTTAAATAAAAACTGTGCTAAATAAACTATTTTTTGTCACCTTACATCACAAAAAGTGTAATAGCAAGCGATCAAAAAGTCACACGCACCCCAAAATAGTGCCAATAAAACCATCATCTCATCCCGCAAAAATAATACCCTACCCAAGGTAATCGCCCAAAAACTGAAAAAATTATGGCTCTTAGACTATGGAACACTAAAATATGATTTTTTTTGCTTCAAAAAAGAAATCATTGTGTAAAAATTACATAAATAAAAAAAAGTAAACATATTAGGTATCGCCGCATCCGTGACAACCTGGTCTATAAAAATATCACATGATCTAATCTGTCAGATGAATGTTGTAAATAGCAAAAAATAAAAACGGTGCCAAAACAGCTATTTCTTGTTATCTTGCCTCACAAAAAGTGTAATATAGAGCAACCAAAAATCATATGTACCCTAAACTAGTACCAACAATACTGCCACCCTATCCCTTAGTTTCTAAAATGGGACCACTTTTTTGGAGTTTCTACTCTAGGGGTGCATCAGGGGGGCTTCAAATGGGACATGGTGTCAAAAAAACCAGTCCAGCAAAATCTGCCTTCCAAAAACCATATGGCATTCCTTTCCTTCTGCGCCCTGCCGTGTGCCCGTACAGTGGTTTATGACCACATATGGGGTGTTTCTGTAAACTACATAATCAGGGCCATAAATATTGAGTTTGGTTTGGTTGTTAACCCTTGCTTTGTAACTGGAAAAAAATTATTAAAATGGAAAATCTGCCAAAAAGTGAAATTTTGAAATTGTATCTCTATTTTCCATTAATTCTTGTGGAACACCTAAAGGGTTAACGACGTTTGTAAAATCAGTTTTGAATGCCTTGAGGGGTGTAGTTTCTTAGATGGGGTCACTTTTATGGAATTTCTACTCTAGGGGTGCATCAGGGGGGCTTCAAATGGGACATGGTGTAAAAAAAAACAGTCCAGCAAAACCTGCCTTCCAAAAACCGTATGGCATTCCTTTCCTTCTGCGCCCTGCCGTGTGCCTGTACAGCGGTTTACGACCACATATGGGGTGTTTCTGTAAACTACTGAATCAGGGCCATAAATATTGAGCTTGGTTTGGCTGTTAACCCTTGCTTTGTAACTGGAAAAAAATTATTCAAATGAAAAAAATCTGCCAAAAAAGGGAAATTTGGAAATTGTATCTCTATATTCCATTAATTCTTGTGGAACACCTAAAGGGTTAACAAAGTTTGTAAAATCAGTTTTGAATACCTTAAGGGGTGTAGTTTATAGAATGGGGTCATTTTTGGGTGGTTTCTATTATGTAAGCCTCGCAAAGTGACTTCAGACCTGAACTGGTCCCTAAAAATTGGGTTTTTGAAAATTTCTGAAAAATTTCAAGATTTGCTTCTAAACTTCTAAGCCTTGTAACATCCCCAAAAAATAAAATATCATTCCCAAAATGATCCAAACATGAAGTAGACATATGAGGAATGTAAAGTAATGACTATTTTTGGAGGTATTACTAAGTATTATAGAAGTAGAGAAATTGAAACTTAGAAATTTGGAATTTTCTACAAATTTTTGGAAGTGACACTGGTCAGATTTGCAAAAAATGGCCAAGTCCTTAAGGTGAAATAGGGCTGAGTACTTAAGGGGTTAAGACTACTCTCATACTAGTGGCACGGACCTCTGGCAGGCTGTTCCGTCGGGTGAACAGCCTGTCGGATCCGTCCTGCCGCTAGTGACCGTGTGCCCCCGGACTGCCGATCCATCCCCATTGACTATATTGGGGGCGGGGCAGAGTTCCGGTGGAGGCACGGCTGCACACGGCGAGAGGCTGCCGGAATAAATGTCGGACGTGTCGTAGTTTTATTCCGACAGCCTCTCGCCGTGTGCTGCCGTGCCTCCGCCTGAACTCTGCCCCGTCCCCAATATAGTCCGGGGGCACACGGTCACTAGCGGCAGGACGGATCTGACAGGCTGTTCACTCGACGGAACAGCCTGCTAGAGGTCCATGCCGCTAGTGTGAAAGTAGCCTAAGACAGCATGTACTAAGACAGCATGAAAATGCTTCCTTCAAGGGTATGTTTGTGTAAATGGCCAAGTTCTGAAATGGTAAAAAACTAAAATAAATAGAATGATGCTGCCATTAGCACCCATCAGATCACAGCCAAAGACAAGTTATGGAACAAAAAGAGCAACTGGTTAATATAGTCACTGCCTCCTTGTGTAAGGTTTTTATAAATGATCTCATATAAATTGGTGAAATATGACTAGGGTGATTACCTCTACAATACTGTTATAATGCAAGTAAATGGCCTGGTGAAGAGGAGACATCCGGTAGTAGTTCAGTATGTTTGGGTCAGCTCCTCGGCTCAGAAGTATTTTCACGCTGTCCAGTTGGTTCTTCTGAACAGACCAATGTAGAGGTGTGCTGCCTTTATTATCCACGGCATTAAGGGCTAAAAAAAAAAAAAAAAGACAAGTATAAATGTTAGGTATTGAGCCATGCATAATATAAGATATTAGCACAGAGCTCACCTGCTCATCGTTTGGAAGGTACGAAGGTGCTTGGAACACAGCACCAAAAGTAAATCCAAAAAAGAGGAGAAAATTCCAGCTTCCCAGTAAAAACGATGGTTATTATTCAACAAGCGATAATAACTCCAATAGATGGAATTTTTATTGCTTGTTGAATAAAGACCATGGGCCAGATTTATCATTAGCTCAGGTCAGAATAATGGAGTGAAAAAGTCCCAAAAAAGTCCCAAAAGCTAAAACTGCGCACAAATTTGCGACTTTTTTCTGCTCTGCACTATGCTCGCCAGTTTTCTGAAAGTGGGCGTGTTTTCTTATGTAAATGAATCTCTAGACAGATTTACTATCGGGACTATTTAAAAAAGTCGCAAAAAAGTCGCAAAAAAGTCCCAATTTCACTCCAGTGAGGACCATGCTTATCTTATGAGACTTTTTAATAGAACATGCAACTTTTTCATAAAAACATGCGACTTTTTCATAAAAACGTGCGACTTTTGTAAAGCTGCTTACTGACAGATAAACTGCTACCGTCAAACCACATTTATTACAGTCTTAAAGGGCCGATCATAAATCTGACTTGGCTAAAACTGACTTTAGCCATATGTGAAAGTGGAGTGAGCTGTAAGAGTAATGATAAATCTGGCCCAATGTTTTTACTGGGAAGCTGGAATTTGCTCCTCTGTTTTGGATTGAGCCATGCATGTCACATAAAAAACTGGGGCTGATATGCAGAAATACGGATCCATATTTAGGCCTCCACTGCCTTACAATCAGCACATACAGCCGTGTTTACCAGTTTCGATCATCTCTATAGTCTAATATGAACACTGTGACTTATTAATGTAGTCATCATAAGTTTTATAACCTTACATTTTAATTATTATTTTTACGCTATCTACCCATGCCATCATCGTTAGATGATAGCATTTTAGTATACTCTCTAAACATGCCTTACATTTATTATACAGACTGATCTAAGGGTACATTGTGACTTGAGATTAACTATATCACGATGAAGGAAATTGGCTACTGACCTAAGTAAATACTGTTAACTGCCTGAAACACAGTCGCTAAAATAATAAAAAGAAGGGTAATCGTTCACAACAACTAAAAAACAGGCAAGGCGTCAGAGTGTACGTTGTGCATTACTAGACAACTACTCCATACACCGCTCGTCACAGCTGCGCTTACAACGGTTTCTTAATATCCTCCTAATGTGCCCAATTAGATGCACGGCAAAGGGATGGAAGAGTAATATGTATATTATTGATCCTCCAACCTACCCTAGGATATACAAGTACAGGGAGTTAGGGGTGACCACGTCAATAATATACATATTACTCTGCCATCACTGTGCCGTGCATCTAATTGGACACATTAGGATATTAAGAAACCGTTGTAGGTTTAGCTGTGAAGAACTGTGTATGGAGTAAAGTAGTTGTAATGCACCATGTACACTCTGACGACTTGCCTGTTTTTTAGTTGTTGTGAACGATTACCCTTCTTTTTATTATTTTCTTCAATAAAAGTTATATTTTAGCAACAGTCTTTCAGGCAGTTAACACAATGTGACTTGACGTCACTTTATCCATATAAAGGAAGCAAAGGGTAACGGTTGACAGTATCTTACATGTTAAAAATTTTGCTTTCTTAATCATGCTTCCCCTGCCTTCCCTGGTGACAGAGCCTCTGTGCTCTGAAAGTTTCTGGTAAGAATCACCCCTATAATACTTTTGTCATTTTTGACATGTAATTATTTAACATGACATTTAAAACCCTGCAACATAATTAAATTCATGGTCATCTGTATAATAATTGCTGTCATACAGTAACATAGTAACATAGCTTGCAATTACAAGTGGAGCATCCCACATATGGGTGTAAAAAGGGACACTTTAAATATCTGTGTATTTGCAATGTATGGTATTTCCTATTATCAGGCTGGCATTGTCATTGCACCCATTTGCTCCTAGGTGGTGCTGGCGTCACTCATTTATATAGCTTGGGATGTGTCTAGAGCAGGGCAGTGTAGTGTATTGTAGTGAGAGAGGAAAGCAAGTGTATGGAGGAGAGAAACAGGCCTTATCCACTATGTAGCTGCAATTTCATTCCTCCGGGACCTGATCAATCCTGGAGAGGACAAACTAAGAGTAGTTACAGCAGCTTAGCACTGGACAGGAAGTCTACGTCTAAATATAAAGCAAGCCTCGTGAATGTTAGAGCTGAGTCTGGCCTATGGACTTCACAAGCACAAGTGACCAAGAGTAACTTTCCAAGTTCCTGGACACAGCCGGATGACCAAGGCGCCAAGTTGTCCTTATTCACTAGAAGCCTTCCGGGATATAGTGAACCTGAATACTTCAGTAGAGCATCCTGCAAATAATGTCGCAGAGAATTTGCCTGCCATGAGGGAGAAACGCCCTTATTGGATAGCTCAAGGTAAGTAGAAAACAGTATATTTAGTACCTGAGTGCTATGGAAAGTGGACTTAAAGTAAATCTAATTATTCTTCGCCTGTAAAGCTAAAGAACTAGAGAACTCCCTAACTGACAATTGCCTAAACCTGATAAAAGAAATACTACTGAACCTATTTCTGAGTCATCACTCATGCCATACAAATGAACTGTATCTCTACTGACTACCTGAAGACAATTGATTCAGTAAATGTTCAACTGTTTGATTACAACCGACTTCTCATAATTTCTGCTACTACACTCAACATTTGCACCTTACGGTGCCGGCGTCACGAACACAGGGGCCCAGCCACCAAAGCACCTTAAACACCTATACCATCAAGGGCACCTCAACTTCCATCTGGCTGGTGTTCCCTGCAATAGAGAATGCCCCGGAGGATTTAGTGCTGTCTTCCCCATCACTGCACTCCGGCCCAGAGAGGCTCTGCTAACCGTGAGTACATGAACTACTACCCCCATCGGCCCACCGTATCCTCACGTTGCCCCTGTGGACCCGGTCGCTGCACAAGGCTGAACAAAAATCACATATGTCTGTAAGCCGTGTACCAGGGTGGGCTACCCAGGATACATTGAAGTCCCAAACAAGGAAAACGACTCTGACAACAGCTCTTGTAGAACAAACTTTGTTTTATTGTTACAGGATATCAAACACACTCCCAAATGCAGTGAACATAAAATCTGATTACATACACTCAGCCCGGAGGCTGAGACCCCTGTGTCCACAGCCCGGCGCCCTACGGTGGTAGCCGGAAAACACTTGTGCAATTTACTTGCTGCGAGCAGAGCTAACTATGCCTCGCCATACCTGTTATTAACCTGAAGAGCAGGAAAAATCATGTGTGTGTGAGATACAGGCTAGCCTGCAGTGTGACACAGCAGCTTACAATATTACCAGACTATACAGTACTATCCCCCTCCCTTTTCCCAAACTGTAATGTGGCACATGCCTAATATATATCATTCACGATAACACACTGGGGTAACTGGAGATTATGATGAAGTACTCTCTGTTCTCCGGAGCGAACGAGAACTTTAACTGATAAGTCCTTGTGATAAACAAGCAGCAATTCTTGGTAGCCTGCCACTCAGCAACACTAACTACTATCTATAGTATTTAGGTGCCAATCTTATATTGAGGTGAGTGCACACTCTGTCTTACCGACCCGGGTCTGCTCTGTCTCCACTGATGACTGCAAACTGAACAAAGGCTGATCTAACACACGTGTGGTACCGCAGGGTCCGTGGCTTTGCTTTTCAGCTCTCATCAGCGGTCCTGGCAGCTGTACTCCTTCTCCTGGACGGGTTCCAGGTCCTTGACATGATCAGCTTCTCTTGGCTTCGGTCCTGGATGCAAAAGGGTGATTCCACGCTAGGATGTTAATGGATTTCTTCTCTCACACACTTTTCCAGTCTGCAACTATGATGGAAGCCAGCTCCCTTCCTCTAGACACACATCACCACCTCCTGAATATTTAAATCTGAGCAGTCTGTTTAGCTGTGTGGGGAAACAGCGGCCTCTTGTGGCTAAACAGCAAAATAACAGTGTTCATGCAATAAAAGCTGTTTCACAATCTCACATGTCTATCCAGTTCAGCCTATTATCCTGTAAATCTGATCCAGAGGAAGGCAAACATACCCATCAACTAAAGCCAATATTACTATTTTCTGGAGAATATTCTGGAATTACTTCCTGCATCAACAATCTTTCTCAAGAAATCTAGTAACTATAACCTGTAATATTATTACACACCAGAAATACATCCAGGCCCCTCTTAAACTCTTTTAGTGAGTTCACCATCACCACCTCCTCAGGCAGAGAGTTCCATAGTCTCACTGCCTTTACCGTAAAGAATTCTCTTTTATGTTTGTGTACAAACCTTCTTTCCTCCAGACGCAGAGAATGCACCCAATCCTGGGGATAAATAGATGATGGGATAGATCTCTGTACTGACATATTTATACATAGTTATTAGTAGAGATGAGCGAATTTCTGAAAAAATTTATTCGGCCGGTTCGCCTAATTTTCTGAAAATATTCGATTCGATCAGAATTTATTCGTGGAGAATCACGTCAAAAAACTGCTATTTTCTGGCTGCAGAGAGCCTGTGCAGTGGTGCAGAACACTGTGCCTTACAGTAACATGCATAGGGAGTCTGCTGTGGTAGTGAAACAATACTGTAAGTCAGTATGACACGCAGATGACTGGCGTCGCTCTTAGAATCGCTGCACACTTCACTTATTTGGGCAGTGTGACACAGTGAGCGGTTTTGTCTGGGAAGGCAGGTATTTTCCTTCCAACATGTGTGGCTGGGCTGGTTTCCAGCCAGATGAGGTCAAATACCGGACCGGAGTTTAAGTGCCGGTCCGAGTTTTGGCAGCACCTGGCTGTCCTTAAATAGGCAGCTGGGCTCAGCAGCTGGGTCTCTGTGTTGGGATCAGAGGTTTTGTGCCGGACTGGAGGGTTGAGACCCATGTGCAGGGGGAACAGGCCCCCTAAAGCCTGCTGTGGACTACTGGAGGCAGAACTGCCAACAAGGTGACTTGTGCAATATGAACTTTCCATTGTGTGTGAATTAACACAAAAGACTGCAAAGTGACATGTTGTTCTGTGCAAATTGACCTTTTCTTTTGTGTATGAATTAACAACAAAGACTGCAAAGTGACGTGTTGTTTTGTGCAACTGCCGCAAGTGTGAATAAATACTGAAGTTTGAGTTAAGAACTTGTATTTTGCCTCTGTACTGCGTCCGCTTATACCCTATCTAACCAGAGCAAAACCACACAATTGGTGGAGGATGCAGGCAAGGTCAGTGAGGCTGGCGTGAAAGCCGAAATACTTTAGTTTTTTTCCTGGCAAGGTTGTATGTCTTACATCAAACCAGCGAGATTACAACCCTTGTCCCTCAACAAAATGGAAGCTATCGTGAAAGCCCTTGTGGAGGCTAACCTGCAGCAGAGGGAGGCTAATAAGCAGCAGCAAGAAACAAACCAGCTGCTGTTACATGTGATGGCTTTACAGTCGGCAGGAGCATCCCAGAGCGTCCACGATGCCTGGAAAGCGATCCGTGCGGCGATCCCCAAGATGACCTCCTCGGATGACGTCGAAACCTATCTGGCGGTGTACGAAAAGGTGGCCGTGAGGGAGAAGCTACCCCGAGATCAAGGGCTGAGGTCGTCGCTCTGTTCCTGGAATCCGTACCCCAACATGTGTATTTTGACTTACCGGACGATCAAGAGGCCGATTACCCGACAGTAAAGGGTGAGATTCTGGCAAGACTGGGAGCGAATGTGTTGGTCCAGGCCCAGCAGGTGCATCAGTGGGAGTTTAACCCGGCTGAACCCGCGAGACCTCAGTATTATATTCTATTACACCTGTTGGAAAAATGGCTGCAGCCTGACGTGCTGAGTTCCACTGCTATGCTCGTCCGTCTGCTGACTGATGTATTCTGGAGGGCTTTGCCATACCCTCTCCAGCACTGGATCGGCCATGTGTCTCCTGGTAATGCCCTTGAGATGGTGGACCTGGTGGAAATGTTATGAGGCTACCAGGGATCTACAGGGAGGTTCTTTTGGGAGGGGGGCAGTCAAACCCCGTAAATCTCCACCCCAGACCCGGCGACTTGTGCCAACAAAACCTGCCTGGGATGTACTCCCTACGGACCTGGCTCCGATAGTCTGCTGGTGCTGCCAGGAGCTTGGCCACGTAAGGGCTGATTGTCCCCATCAGAGTGAGCCCATGGACACCAGTGATGAGTGGCAGGGGCAATATTCGAATTTGCGATATTTAACAAATATTTGGTCAAATATTCGTCATATATTTGCGAATTCGAGAATTCGTGATCTCCAGTCATTATTTTCTTGATTGCGAAAATTGGCAATCGGAAAATTCGCACAAAAAAATTTCCGATACAAAAATTTGTGATCAACACTACTCCTAAAGTCAAAGATATTGCAGCCTTCTCATTGGCCCACAAGCAAGAAGCAGTGAGGGATCATAGGTACTGATGAAAAAAAATATTCGCGATTACGAAGATATAGCACTATATTCAAAATATTCGCAAATTCTCAAAGTGCCAACATTCACCATAAAAATTAGCGATTAGAATATTCACGATTAGGCGAAACCGAACTGTAAAGTTCGGGGTCGTACCGAACTTTAGGATTTTTGGACCCCGAACCGGAACATTTCAGTAAAAGTTCTGGTTCGGGTTCGGTGTTCGGCGCTTTCTTGTCGCTTTTTGAAAGGCTGCGGTTAACTGTCTGACCTACTAATGGCATGGCTGTGATTGGCCAGTGTAGCATGTGACCCAGCCTCTATATAGGCTGGAGTCACGTAGCGCTGCACGTCACTCTGCTGTGCTTAGTGTAGGGAGAGGATGCTGCTGGTGATTTCAGGGAGAGAATAAGAGAGAGTCTTTGATCAAAATGAGTGTGCAATTTAAGCTAAATACACCCATCAGTTTCTGGGGTTTTAAAAACACACTTTTTTGCCAAAAAACACTATTTTCCTGATCTGCAAGTGTTAAAATCAAGTTTATATATACAGCTTTCATATTCTGTTAGCCAAAAAACACTTTTTTGGCAATATACAACATCTGGATTAGGCCTTGCAGCATCAACACGTGTGAAATTACAGGCTTATATACTGCTATCAAATTCAGATATTAAACAAACACCCGTTTGGGCAAAAAAAATGTAGTTGGCAGCCTTTTATGCAGATGTCATTGTGAGATACACCCTGTATATACAGGGCTTATATTCTTTCATTAATAAAACACCCTTTTTGGGGCAAAATACACAATATTTCAGGTCTTGCAGCATCTTGACATTTGAAATTCCTGGGTTATATACTGCTGCAATATTGAGTTATTAAACAAACACCCGTTTGGGCAAAAAAAGTTTATTTGGCAGCCTTTGCTGTATATGTCATTGTGAGATACACCCTTAATACATTTGAGTTATATTCAGATATTTGAAATACCGCCATTTGGTGCACAAATCTTTAATTCAGGCCTACTGTGGGTCAGGCCGTGTAAGATACACCCTGTATATACAGGGCTTATATTCTTTTATTAATAAAACACCCTTTTTGGGGCAAAATACACAATATTTCAGGTCTTGCAGCATCTTGACATTTGAAATTCCTGGGTTATATACTGCTGCCATATTGAGTTATTAAACAAACACCCATTTGGGCAAAAAAAGTTGAACAAACAAATCTAACTGAGGCCTAGTCTGGTTCAGGCCGTGTGAGATACACCCTTTACATACAGGGGTTTCATTCAGGTATTTGAAATACAGAAATTTTGGGAAAACAAATCTTTAATTGAGGCCTACTGTGGGTCACGCCGTGTGAGATACAGCCTTTACATACAGGGGTTTGATTCAGGTAATTGAAATACAGCCATTTTGGGCAAACAAATCTTTAATTGAGGCCTACTGTGGGTCATGTCGTGTGAGATACACCCTTTACATACTGTCAATCTATTCTACTATTAATTAAACACCCATTTAGGGCAAGATCCTAAATTCGAGAAATATGAGGAGAGCGTCAAATAAGGGACATGCCCAGGTCGTGGTGCTGCTGGTGGAGCTCCTGTTGCAGGAAGAGGACGGGGTCGATCTGTGCCAGCTACACGCACAAGTGAAAACCCTTCCTCAGGTGCGAGTAGGCGACAGAACCCGCAGCGGTATTTGGTCGGGCCTAATGTGGCTCTATGAATGGTGAGGCCTGAACAAGTACAGGCGATAGTAGATTAATCTAGTAGTCTAAGCCCCAGGTCATGCAGCAGCCTCTTCTGCTTTTTGATGACTCTGTTAGCTGGGTTTCCCAGGGCCATCCACCTAGCCCTGCCCCAGAAGTGGAAGAGATTGAGTGCACCGATGCCTGACCACTTATCTTTCAAGATGAGTACATGGGAGGACCATCGCAGCACGTCTCGGATGATGAAACACAGGTGCCAACTGCTGGGGCTATCGAAAGTGTGCAGACCGACAAGGAAGGCAGGGGTTAAGACTGGGAGTGACCTATGTAGTTCAGAGGAAGAGGCGGTGGTCGCACAGAGCCACCAACACAGCAGAAGAGGGAGCATGGTGCAAAAGCGGAGTGGCCATCCTCTAGACAGTACGCCTGCTACTGCCCACCGCAGCAAGGGACCGAGCACACCAAAGCCACCTCCAAGGAGTTCCCTGGCGTGGCAGCTCTTCAGACAATGTGCTGATGACAAGACACGAATGGTTTGCAGGCTGTGCAATCAGAGCCTGAAGCGAGGCATAAACGTTCTCAACCTGAGCACAACCTGCATGACCAGACATTTAAGTGCAAAGCACGAGCTGCAGTGGAGTAGACACCTCAAAAACCAGGCTCCTCCTGCTTCCTCTTCTGCTGCAGTCTCGGCCTCTTCATCCACCTCTTGAGTGACAGTACCACCTGCCAGCCCGCAAACAGAGGATCTGCCAGCAACACCAACACCTGGGTCACCAAGCATCTCCACAATGTCCCACGGAAGCGTTCAGCTCTCCATCTCCCAAACGCTGGAGAGGAAGAGGAAGTACCCCCCTACCCAACCGCGATCCCTAGCCCTGAATGCCAGCATTTCTAAATTACTGGCCTTTGACATGCTGTCATTCCGACTGGTGGAGACGGATAGTTTTAAAGGCCTTATGGCGGTGGCTGTCCCACAGTACTTCATGCGCAGCCACCACTACTTTTCCAGGAGAGCTATCCCTTCCCTTCACAACCACAACCAGTAGGGGACAAAATCAGGTGTGCACTGCGCAACGCCATCTGTGGCAAGGTGAATCTGACTACGGATACATGGACCAGTAAGCACGGTCAGGAACGTTATATCTCCATAACAGCACACTGGATAAATGCAGTGCCGGGTGGCCTTGAGGCGGATAGCAGTTTGGCGCATGTCCTTCCACCACTGAGGATTGCAGAGCGCTTCAGTTTGCCTCCTGTTGCTTCCTCCTCCTACTCTGCTTCCTCATCCTCTACCAGCTCCTCATCCGGTCAGCGTAACACCTTCCCCACCAACTTCAGCACAGCCAGGGGTAAACGA
The DNA here is from genome assembly GCF_905171765.1 of Bufo bufo. Taxonomy (NCBI): domain Eukaryota; kingdom Metazoa; phylum Chordata; class Amphibia; order Anura; family Bufonidae; genus Bufo; species Bufo bufo. The sequence goes on along the minus strand of NC_053393.1, from coordinate 110,058,451 downwards.
CAGCAGGCAGTTTTAAAACTTATCTGTTTGGGGGGCAAACCCCACACCGCGCAGGAGCTGTGGACGGGCCTTGAACAACAGACCAATGAGTGGTTTGTGCCAGTCAGCCTCAAGCCCAGCCTGGTAGTGTGCGATAATGGGCAAAATCTCGTAGCAGCTCTGGGACTAGCCGGTTTGACGCACATCCCTTGCCTGGCGCATGTGCTGAATTTGGTGGTGCAGAGATTCCTTAAAAATTACCCTGATATGTCAGAGCTGCTGCATAAAGTGTGGGCCATCTGTGAGAGCTTTCAGCGTTCTCACCCTGCTGCTGCTCGCCTGTCAGCGCTGCAGCGTAACTTCGGCCTTCCCGCTCACCGCCTCATATGCGACGTGCCCACAAGGTGGAACTCCACCTTGCACATGCTGGCCAGACTGTGCGAGCAGCAGCAGGCGGTAGTTGAGTTTCAGCTGCAGCACGCACGGGTGAGTGGCTCTGCGGAACAGCACCACTTCACCACCAATGACTGGGCCTCCATGCGAGACCTGTGTTCCTTGCTGCGCTGTTTCGAGTACTCCACCAACATAACCAGTGCCGATAACGCCATAGAAATGGCCACTTCTATGCCTCCTTGAAAAAACGCTCATGACGATGATGGAAGAGGATGTAGCACAGGAGGAGGAGGAGGAAGAAGGATAATTTGGTAGGGTTTCCGGCCAGTCATTTCCAAGTGGCTCCGAGGGTGGGTTCCTGCACCCACAAACACCAGGTACACAATTGTGCAGCCAGGGCACAGTTCTGGTGGATGACGAGGTGGAGGATGAGGAGATGGAGGAGAAGGAACCATGTTCACAGCAGGGTGGCACCCAGACCAGCTCATGGCCATCACTGGTGTGTGGCTGATGGGATACAGAGGACACAGACAATACACCTCCCACAGAGGACAGCTTTTCGTTGCCTCTGGGCAGCCTGGCACACATGAGCGATTACATGCTGCAGTGTCTCCGCAACGACCGCCGAGTTGCCCACATTCTAACTTGTGCTGATTACTGGGTGGCCACGCTGCTGGATCCCCGTTACAAGGACGACGTACCGTCCTTAATTCCCTCACTGGAGCGTGATCGTAAGATGCGCGAGTAAAAGCGCACGCTGGAGGCATTCCCACCTGACAGCGGGGGCACAGTAGAAGCCCAAGGCGAAGGCAGAGGACGAGGAAGAGGAAGAGGTCTCCAATGCAGCTGGGGCACCGCCAGCGCCTCAGAAGGCAGGATTAGCATGGCTGAAATGTGGAAAAAATAATGTGAACAAAAACAGATATACAGTCAGGTCCATAAATATTGGGACATCGACGCAATTCTAACATTTTTGGCTCTATACACCACCACAATGGATTTGAAATGAAACTAACAAGATGTGCTTTAGGCCTCATGCACACGACCGTTGTGTGCATCCGTGGCCGTTGTTCCGTTTTCCGTGATTTTCTGCGGACCCATTGTCTTTCAATGGGTCCGTTGAAAACACGGAAAATGCACCGTTGTTCATCCGCGGCCGTGATCCTTGTTTCCTGTCCATCCAAAAAATATGACCTGTCCTATTTTTTTGACGGACAGCGGTTCACGGACCCATTCAAGTCAATGGGTCCGTGAAAAAACACGGATGCACACAAGATTGGCATCCGCGTCCGTGATCCGTGGCCGTAGGCTACTTTTACACAGACGGATCGCAGAACCATCTGCATAAAAGCTTTTTCAGAAAAGCTCATATCCGACAGTATATTCTAACACAGAGGCGTTCCCATAGTGATGGGAACGCTTCAAGTTAGAATATACTACGAACTGTGTACATGACTGCCCCCTGCTGCCTGGCAGCACCCGATCTCTTACAGCGGGCTGTGATCCGCACAATTAACCCCTCAGGTGCCGCACCTGAGGGGTTAATTGTGCGGATCATAGCCCCCTGTAAGAGATCAGGTGCTGCCAGGCAGGAGGGGGCAGACCCCCCTTTCCTGTATTTAACTCATTAGTGGCCAGTGTGCCCCCCCTCCCTCCCCTGTATTTAACTCATTGGTGGCCAGTGTGGCCCCCCTCCCTCCCCTGTATTTAACTCATTGGTGGCCAGTGGGCCCCCCTCTCCCCCCCCCTAATTAAAATCACCCCCCGTCATTGGTGGCCAGTGCGTCCTCCCCTCTCCCCCCCCTAATTAAAATCACCCCCCCATCATTGGTGGCCAGTGCGGCCTCCCTTCTCCCCCCCCCTCCAAATTAAAATCCCCCCCATCATTGGTGGCAGCGGAGAGTTCCGATCGGAGTCCCAGTTTAATCGCTGGGACTCCGATCGGTAACCATGGCAACCAGGACGCTACTGCAGTCCTGGTTGCCATGGTTACTTGGCAATTTTTAGAAGCATTATACTTACCTGCGATGTCTGTGACTGGCCGGGCGCTCCTCCTACTGGTAAGTGACAGGTTTGTGCTATAAGCAATGCGCCGCACAGACCTTTCACTTACCAGTAGGAGGAACGCCCGGCCGGTCACAGACAGCGAAGGTAAGTATAATGCTTCTAAAATTGCTAAGTAACCATGGCAACCAGGACTGCAGTAGCGTCCTGGTTGCCATGGTTACCAATCGGAGTCCCAGCGATTAAATTGGGACTCCGATCGGAACTCTCCGCTGCCACCAATGATGGGGGTGGATTTTAATTAGAAGAGGGGGAAGAGGGGAGGCCGCACTGGCCACCAATGATGGGGGGGTGATTTTAATTAGGGGGAGGGAAGAGGGGAGGCCGTACTGGCCACCAATGATGGGGGGGGTGATTTTAATTAGGGGGAAGGGAAGAGGGGAGGCCGCACTGGCCACCAATGATGGGGGAAGGTTATTTTAATTAGGGGAGGGAGGGGGGGCCCACTGGCCACCAATGAATGTACAGTAATACAGGGGAGGGAGGGGAGGCCCACTGGCCGCCAATGAATTTAAAACTGGGGAGGGAGGAGGGTGTGCCCCCTCCTGCCTGGCAGCACCTGATCTCTTACAGGGGGCTAAGATACGCACAATTAACCCCTCAGGTGCCGCACCTGAGGGGTTAATTGTGCGGATCACAGCCCCCTGTAAGAGATCGGGTGCTGCCAGGCAGCAGGGGGCAGTCATGTACACAGTTCGTAGGATATTCTAACTTGAAGCGTCCCCATTACTATGGGAACACCTCTGTGTTAGAATATACTGTCGGATCTGAGTTTCACGATCTAACTCAAATCCGATGGTATATTATAACATAGAGGCGTTCCCATGGTGATGGGGAGACTTCAAGTTAAAATATACCATCGGATTTGAGAAAAGTCCGATCCGATGGTATGTTAACTCCTGACTTTACATTGAAAGTCAATGGGGGACGGATCCGTTTGCAATTGCACCGTATTGTGTCAACGTCAAATGGATCCGTCCCCATTGACCTGCATTGTAAGTCAGGATGGATCCGTTTGGCTCCGCACGGCCAGGCGGACACCAAAATGACTTTTTTCTTCATGTCCGTGGATCCTTCAAAAATCAAGGAAGAACCACGGAAGAAAAAACTGACACGGATCACGGACCTACGGACCCGTTTTTGCGGACCGCAAAAAAAACGGTTGTGTGCATGAGGCCTTAACTGCAGACTGTCAGCTTTAATTTGAGGGTATTTACATCCAAATCAGGTGAACGGCGCAGGAATTACAACAGTTTGCATATGTGCCTCCCACTTGTTAAGGGATCAAAAGTAATTGGACAGAATAATAATCATAAATCAAACTTTCACTTTTTAATATTTGGTTTCAAATCCTTTGCAGTCAATTACAGCCTGAAGTCTGGAATGCATAGACATCACTAGATGCTGGGTTTCATCCCTGGTGATGCTCTGCCCAGGCCTCTACTGCAACTGTCTTCAGTTCCTGCTTGTTCTTGGGGCATTTTCCCTTCAGTTTTGTCTTCAGCAAGTGAAATGCATGCTCAATCGGATTCAGGTCAGGTGATTGACTTTGCCATTGCATAACATTCCACTTCTTCCCCTTAAAAAACACTTTGGTTGCTTTCGCAGTATACTTTGGGTCATTGTCCATCTGCACTGTGAAGCGCCGTCCAATGAGTTCTGAAGCATTTGGCTAAATATGAGCAGATAATATTGCCCGAAACACTTCAGAATTCATCCTGCTGACACATTGTCAGCAGTCACATCATCAATAAATACAAGAGAACCAGTTCCATTGGCAGCCATACATGCCCACGCCATGACACTACCACCACCATGCTTCACTGATGAGGTGGTATGCTTAGGATCATGAGCAGTTCCTTTCCTTCTCCATACTCATCTCTTCCCATCACTCCGGTACAAGTTGATCTTGGTCTTATCTGTTCATAGGATGTTGTTCCAGAACTGTGAAGGCTTTTTTAGATGTTGTTTGGCAAACTCTAATCTGGCCTTCCTGTTTTTGAGGCTCACCAATGGTTTACATCTTGTGATGAACCCTCTGTATTCACTCTGGTGAAGTCTTCTCTTGATTGTTGACTATGACACACATACACCTACCTACTGGAGAGTGTTCTTGATCTGGCCAACTGTTGTGAAGGGTGTTTTCTTCACCAGGGATAGAATTCTTTGGTCATCCACCACAGTTGTTTTCCGTGGTCTTCCGGGTCTTTGGTGTTGCTGAGCTCACCGTTGCGTTCCTTCTTTTTAAATATGTTCCAAACAGTTGTTTTGGCCATGCCTAATGTTTTTTCTATCTCTCTGATAGGTTTGTTGTGTTTTTTCAGCCTAATGATGGCTTGCTTCACTGATAGTGACAGCTCTTTGGATCTCATTTTGAGAGTTGACAGCAACAGATTCCAAATGCAAATAGTGCACTTGAAATGAACTCTGGACCTTTTATCTGCTCATTGTAATTGGGATAATGAGGGAATAACACACACCTGGCCACGGAACAGCTGAGAAGCCAATTGTCCCATTACTTTTGGTCCCATAACAAGTGGGAGGCACATATGCAAACTGTTGTAATTCCTACATCGTTCACCTGATTTGGATGTAAATACCCTCAAATTAAAGCTGACAGTCTGCAGTTAAAGCTTGTTCGTTTCATTTCAAATCCATTGTGGTGGTGTATAGAGCCAAAAATGTTAGAATTGTGTCGATGTCCCAATATTTATGGACCTGACTGTATATACACTCCCTCCCAGTAGGTCACATGACCAAATTAAATATGCAAATTATAAATCAATTATGAGAGAGTAGTGGATGCATGGAATAGCCTTCCTGCAGAAGTGGTAGCTGCAAATACAGTGAAGGGGTTTAAGCATGCATGGGATAGGCATAAGGCCATCCTTCATATAAGATAGGGCCGGGGGCTATCCATAGTATTCAGTATATTGGGCAGACTAGATGGGCCAAATGGTTCTTATCTGCCGACACATTCTATGTTTCTATGTTTCTATGTGAATTATCTAGATCTCACCAACTATCCGTTTTACCCTTAGTAGTTGACTCTATGGTAATGATTCCTTCATGAATTTAGGATGATCACTTTTAAGCAGAAGCATGTTATTCCATGCTTCTGTTTAAAAGTGATCATCCTAAATTCATGAAGGAATCATTACCATACAGTCAACTACTCAGGGTAAAACGGATAGTATCAGAAGAAAATAAATTAGAAGCCAGATTGGAGGAAATGTGCAATAAGTTCAATCAGAGAGGTTATCCAAAAGCTATGGTACAGAGACACAAACATAGGGTGTAGAATAACTCCAAACGAGAAGATTTACTCAATGAGAATAGACCACAAAAGGAGAGTAGAAGAATTCCCTTTGTCTCAACATATACAGCACAAAGTAAACGAATAGCAGGTCCTCAAAAATAATTGGCACATACTAACACAGACATTTCCTGATATTGAAGAATTCCGTAACACCCCCCTCCTTTCATATAGAAGGTCACAAAATCTAGGGGACAGACTGATACATGTCGATATAAAACATTCTGAAATACCCAGAGTTAAAAAGAAATACTGTTTTCCCTTATATGTGGGAGAGACAACACAGGAACTCAGAAATAGAGTTAACCAACATCGCTACCTAATACGGAAATTACTCTCTATAGAGAGACAGGAGGACACCCCAAGAAACGAAACAATGTTTCCCAACTTTGATTCCGGGTGATCGATGGGATACTACCTCAAAGGAGAGGAGGTGATAGAGAAAGATTATTGAAAAGGTTGGAATTGAGGTGGATTTTTGAACTACAAACACTTGAACCCAAAGGCCTTAACAGGGAATTCAAAATAGGCTCACTGTACTGAACTGGACAGAGACATGTTCTCCTCCACACTGTGATAGGACTATTATACATAATCCTAGCATTGAATATGTTTTATTGAAGTGATGTACCCAACTATTAGGGGTTGTGATTTATGAATTAATATATTTATTTATACATTCTTTAAACTTTTTCTATAGGTATCTGCACTATTGGTGGAGACTGGGGGCACAATCGGAGAGGGGACCTCTGCTTCTGGAAAGTTCAGGCAGCGTGACTACTATATTAGGATCACTAATGTAACGTATACCTATTGATACCTCTGACTATGTTTTTTATATACCTGCATAATCTTCACAGTGTGACCTCTACCATCTCTCTCGTACCTTTGCCTCTTGATAAATGGCCTTCTCTAAGCTAGAATTGTAGGGTCTAGATTATCCACAGATGAACAAAGGGCTGGCATGAATGGGACGACCCCAGTAGAGACTTTACAAAAGGGAGAATCTGGGAACGCATGACCCCTTTATCCTATTGGGTAAATCAAGTGGCTGCGGTACGGGTGGGGGCGACTCTCCCATAGTAATGAGTGAAGCTCCCCTAGCCTATTATATGTAGAATGTCCTAAAGGGATATACCTCCCCCACACAACCTGGGGTAGCGTGTTCCCCATCAGCGACTAAAACATATGAGAATAGGAGACGACCCCAATGTAAACCCTTCTTTTTCAAAAATAATGGGGGTATGTTTTCTCCTTTATGGTTGATTGAGCCCATGAACATGGTTTTTAATCACTTGACCTGATACTCTGTTATTTATTGAGAGAAGACCGTTGCTCAATCCCGGCATTATGGATATTGATTTAGTGAAAGAGTTCATGCTGCTTAAATTAGAATCTATATTCTGCCACTGTAAAAAAATAAAGGGAACACTTAAACAACACAATGTAACTCCAAGTCAATCACACTTCTGTGAAATCAAACTGTCCACTTAGGAAGCAACACTGAGTGACAATCAATTTCACATGCTGTTGTGCAAATAGAATAGACAACAGGTGGAAATTATAGGCAATTAGCAAGACACCCCCAATAAAGGAGTGGTTCTGCAGGTGGTGACCACAGACCACTTCTCAGTTCCTATGCTTCCTGGCTGATGTTTTGGTCACTTTTGAATGCTGGCGGTGCTTTCACTCTAGTGGTAGCATGAGACGGAGTCTACAACCCACACAAGTGGCTAGGGTAGTGCAGCTTATCCAGGATGGCACATCAATGCGAGCCTTGGCAAGAAGGTTTGCTGTGTCTGTCAGCGTAGTGTCCAGAGCATGGGGGCGCTACCAGGAGACAGGCCAGTACATCAGGAGACGTGGAGGAGGCCGTAGGAGGGCAACAACCCAGCAGCAGGACCGCTACCTCCGTCTTTGTGCAAGGAGGAACAGGAGGAGCACTGCCAGAGCCCTGCAAAATGACCTCCAGCAGGCCACAAATGTGCATGTGTCTGCTCAAACGGTTAGAAACAGACTCCATGAGGGTGATATGAAGACGCAACGTCCACAGGTGGGGGTTGTGCTTACAGCCCAACACCGTGCATGACGTTTGCCATTTTCCAGAGAACACCAAGATTGGCAAATTCGCCACTGGCGCCCTGTGCTCTTCACAGATGAAAGCAGGTTCACACTGAGCACATGTGACAGACGTGACAGAGTCTGGAGACGCCGTGGAGAACGTTCTGCTGCCTGCAACATCCTCCAGCATGACCGGTTTGGCATTGGGTCAGTAATGGTGTGGGGTGACATTTCTTTGGAGGGCCGCACAGCCCTCCATGTGCTCGCCAGAGGTAGCCTGACTGCCATTAGGTACCGAGATGAGATCCTCAGACCCCTTGTGAGACCATATGCTGGTGCGGTTGGCCCTGGGTTCCTCCTAATGCAAGACAATGCTAGACCTCATGTGGCTGGAGTGTGTCAGCAGTTCTTGCAAGACGAAGGCATTGATGCTATGGACTGGCCCGCCCGTTCCCCAGACCTGAATCCAATTGAGCACATCTGGGACATCATGTCTCGCTCTATCCACCAACGTCAAGTTGCATTACAGACTGTTCAGGAGTTGGCAGATGCTTTAGTCCAGGTCTGGGAGGAGATCCCTCAGGAGACCGTCCACCACCTTATCAGGAGCATGCACAGGCGTTGTAGGGAGGTCATACAGGCACATGGAGGCCACACACACTACTGAGCCTCATTTTGACTTGTTTTAAGGACATTACATCAAAGTTGGATCAGCCTGTAGTGTGTTTTTCCACTTTAATTTTGAGTGTGACTCCAAATCCAGACCTCCATGGGTTGAAAAATTTGATTTCCATTTTTTTTTGTTGTGTGATTTTGTTGTCAGCACATTCAACTATGTAAATAACAAAGTATTTCAGAAGAATATTTAATTAATTCAGATCTAGGATGTGTTATTTTTGTGTTCCCTTTATTTTTTTGAGCAGTGTATATATATGTATTGGTATTTATGGAGCTTAATTGCTCTAAATTACATATAAAGTCGTGGCCAAAAGTTTTGAGAATTACATAAATATTGGAAATTGGAAAAGTTGCTGCTTAAGTTTTTATAATAGCAATTTGCAAATACTCCAGAATGTTATGAAGAGTGATCAGATGAATTGCATAGTCCTTCTTTGCCATGAAAATTAACTTAATCCCAAAAAAATCTTTCCACTGCATTTCATTGCTGTCATTAAAGGACCTGCTGAGATCATTTCAGTAATCGTCTTGTTAACTCAGGTGAGAATGTTGACGAGCACAAGGCTGGAGATCATTCTGTCAGGCTGATTGGGTTAAAATGGCAGACTTGACATGTTAAAAGGAGGGTAATGCTTGAAATCATTGTTCTTCCATTGTTAACTATGGTGACCTGCAAAGAAACGCGTGCAGCCATCATTGCGCTGCATAAAAATGGCTTCACAGGCAAGGATATTGTGGCTACTAAGATTGCACCTCAATCAACAATTTATAGGATCATCAAGAACTTCAAGGAAAGAGGTTCAATTCTTGTTAAGAAGGCTTCAGGGAGTCCAAGAAAGTCCAGCAAGCGCCAGGATCGTCTCCTAAAGAGGATTCAGCTGCGGGATCGGAGTGCCACCAGTGCAGAGCTTGCTCAGGAATGGCAGCAGGCAGGTGTGAGCGCATCTGCACGCACAGTGAGGCAAAGACTTTTGGAAGATGGCCTGGTGTCAAGAAGGGCAGCAAAGAAGCCACTTCTCTCCAAAAAAAACATCAGGGACAGATTGATCTTCTGCAGAAAGTATGGTGAATGGACGGCTGAGGACTGGGGCAAAGTCATATTCTCCGATGAAGCCTCTTTCCGATTGTTTGGGGCATCTGGAAAAAGGCTTGTCCGGAGAAGAAAAGGTGAGTGCTACCATCAGTCCTGGGTCATGCCAACAGTAAAGCATCCTGAGACCATTTATGTGTGAGGTTGCTTCTCATCCAAGGGAGTGGGCTCACTCACAATTTTGCCCAAAAACACAGCAATGAATAAAGAATGGTACCAAAACACCCTCCAACAGCAACTTCTTCCAACAATCCAACAACAGTTTGGTGAAGAACAATGCATTTTCCAGCACGATGGAGCACCGTGCCATAAGGCAAAAGTGATAACTAAGTGGCTCGGGGACCAAAACGTTGACATTTTGGGTCCATGGCCTGGAAACTCCCCAGATCTTAATCCCATTGAGAACTTGTGGTCAATCCTCAAGAGGCGGGTGGACAAACAAAAACCCACTAATTCTGACAAACTCCAAGAAGTGATTATGAAAGAATGGGTTGCTATCAGTCAGGAATTGGCCAGAAGTTGATTGAGAGCATGCCCAGTCAAATTGCAGAGGTCCTGAAAAAGAAGGGCCAACACTGCAAATACTGACTCTTTGCATAAATGTCATGTAATTGTCGTTAAAAGCCTTTGAAACGTATGAAGTGCGTGTAATTATATTTCACTACATGACAGAAACAACTGAAACAAAGATCTAAAAGCAGTTTAGCAGCAAACTTTGTGAAAGCTAATATTTTTGTCATTCTCAAAACTTTTGGCAACGACTGTAGACATATAAATGGACATACTCTGTGGTTATAATTGAGGCCAAGAACTGTCTAATATTGGTACTGTAAAATTACCTGAAAGGGTTAAATCAAGAATTGGAGCAGCGGCATACATGATATAAAGATAATGCTGAATCAATTATTTTGAGCAGAGACATACGTTACATAAGGATAATGTTAAACACAGACGGAGCTGCTGAAACATCACACTGAGGACTCGATGTGACACGCCCACATGTTTTGTTTAGAACGTTACTATAGCAACACAAGGAGCACATCAGCGCAAGGAATTTAGCCTCATACCCGATGCGCATGCGCACGCGCACTAATCACGAAGGAACGCTAGAATGAGAGTGCCCTCTGGGTGCCTGCACGTGTTCCCAGCGCGTGCGCACCTCCAACAGGGAAACGCTGAGATGCGCGCGCTTTTCTGACAGCATAGAACGATGAGGAAGGTCCCCTCCAGGATGTGCCATCCAGACTCCTACCAAGGTTTTTATAAGTAAACACTCTTGTTATTGTATAATTATACTTAAGGGAATGACACTGTGTGAAATATATACAGGGTAATGACAAGTATACTCAGATATAAAAGATTAGACAACAGGTTGGTGAGATCTAGATAATTCACATAATTGATTTATAATTTGCATATTTAATTTGGTCATGTGACCTACTGGGAGGGAGTGTATATATATCTGTTTTTGTTCACATTATTTGTTGCTTGAGAAAGACCATGACGGTCGAAACGTCACATTTTTGTTGGTGAATAAATCCTGCATAATTGAAGACAAGTGAGTGCTGCGGTTTTTCATATACGACGCATCCAAGGGGTATCTTCAGACTGGCTCCCAACACGGCTGGCACCACCACAAGAAAGGTTTCATTTTTTCATTGTGCTGCTATTAACATTTTTTCTATGAAATGTGGTAAAGCTTTGTCAGCACGCCACAACAACCAGCACCACCAGCTGATATGGAATGTCTTAGCAGGAGGCAGCATTTCACCAACATGGTGGAGCAGTATGTGTGCATACGCCTACACGTACTGAATGACGGGTCTGCCCCTTCAACTTCTGGGTCTCCAAATTGGGCACATGGCCTGAGCTTGCCCTTTACGCCTTGGAGGTGCTGGCCTGCCCTGCAGCCAGTGTATTATCTGAACGTGTGTTTAGCACTGCAGGGGGCGTCATCACAGACAACCTCAGCCAAATGTCCACAGCCAATGTGGACAAGCTCACGTTCATTAAAATGAACCAGGCATGGATCCCTCAGGACTTGTCCGTACCTTGTGCAGAATAGACATGTATACCGGCATTAACCAGCCAGCCATTGCAGCGCAATTGCTCATTCTTGTATTTTGGATATTTCACACTTTTTTAGAGTGTACCCTAAATTAAAAAAATTAAATTAAAACCAAAAACCTGTGTTGGCTACCTCGTCCTCCTCCACTGCCGCTTCCACCTACACCGCTACGTCCACCGCCTCCTCAAACTCCTACTCCATATGGAACTCCACCTCATAAATCAAATTTTTTATTTTTTTTTGTACGTATTTTATATCATTTCACTACTTTGTCAGTTACATTTTCGGGTGAAATTCACAAATTTTTGGGTGTAATGTACCACTGCGATACCTAGAAGGCCGGTTAAAAAAAAATTAAAAATTGTCATTTACATTTTCAGATGAAATTCAACAATTTTTGGGTGTATAGTACCACTGCTATACCTAGTAGACCGTTAAAAAAAAAATATAAAATTGTCAGTTACATTATCTGGTGAAATTCACCAATTTTTGGGTGTATAGTACCACTGCTATACCTAGTAGGCCGGTAAAAAAAAAAATGTAATTGTTATTTACATTTTCGGGTGAAACTCACAATTTTTTGGGTGTATATTACCACTGCTATACCTAGTAGACCGTTAAAAAATTAAAACAAATTGTGAGTTACATTTTCTGGTGAAATTCACAAATTTTTGGGTGTGATGTACCACTGCTATACCTACTTGGCCGGTTGAAAAAAAAAATTGTCAGTTACATTTTCAGTTGAAATTCAACAATTTTTGGGTGTGAAGTGCCACTGCTACACCTAGTAGACAGGTTAAAAAAAAACAAAAAAATTGTCATTTACATTTTCGGGTGAAATTCACAAATTTTTGGGTGTGATGTACCACTGCTATACCTAGTAGGCCGGTAAAAAAAATAAAAAAAATTGTTATTTACATTTTCGGGTGAAATTCACCAATTTTTGGGTGTGATGTACCACTGCTATACCTAGTAGGCCGTTAAAAAAATAAAATAAAATTGTCAGTTACATTTTCAGTTGAAATTCAAAAATTTTTGGGTGTGAAGTACCACTGCTATACCTAGTAGACAGGTTAAACAATAAAAAAAATTGTCTGTTACATTTTATGGTGAAATTCACCAATTTTTGGGTGTGATGTACCACTGCTATACCTAGTAGGCCGGTTTAAAAAAATAAAATTGTCATTTACATTTTCAGTTGAAATTCAACAATTTTTGGGTTTGAAGTACCACTGCTATACCTAGTAGACCGGTAAAAAATAAAAAATTAGCAGTTACATTTTCTGGTGAAATTCAGCAATTTTTTGGTGTGATGTAGCACTGCTATACCTATTAGACCGTTAAAAAAAAAAAACATTTGTCAGTTACATTTTAGGGTCAAATTCACCAATTTTTGGGTGTAATATACCCCTCCTCTACCTAGTTGACAGCTTAATAAATTTCAATAATTTTTATTTTACATTTTCGGGTGACAATAAACAATTGTTTTCTGTCATAGAACCCTGCTCTACCAAGTAGGCAGGTTAATACATTTCTGTAATTTTTCTGTTTCATTCTTGGGTTGACATTATACAATTTTAGACGTGAATAAACCCCTGCTCTGCATAGGTGACAGGGAATAAAATTTCTGAAATGCTTCTTTAATTGATGCATGCCACCTCCTTTGATTCAATGCTTAAACTTAAACAAGTTGTACCACATTTGCACTTCAATAATTTGTCCCACATTTCCGCTATACTCTTTTGGCCAACATTTGCGCCTCAATAGCTTTTCCCACATTTCCGCTTGACTCTTTTGGCCCACATTTGGGCTTCTGTAATTGGCACAACATTTGCACCTTAATAGCTTTTTCCACATTTCCGCTTGACTCTTTTGGCCCACATTTGGGCTTCTGTAATTTGTACCACATTTGCGCCTGAATAGCTTTTCCCACATTTCTGCTCGATCCCAATTTTTTAAAATAAATTTATCTTCCTTAAATTTGGTCTCTTTTTCTCACGCTCCCTCTCCGGCCTGGAACCCTGATTCCCCGCCACCCGTGATCACCATGGTAGGCGCATAAAAGAACATCGAAAGTTGGTAGAGCAGATATCAAATTGATAAAATGTAGACAAACAGCTCACCCCACAATTCTGGAGTGGGTGCTCAAGTCTCAGTTGATTCACTCAAATCAAACCAGGGGGCATATAAATAATGTATTTTGAGACTGGCACTCCCTCGTATGGAATAGATATCAATCGTAGTAGTATTGTCTAAGTAGTGTTTAATATGGCAAATAAGCTACAATCTTGACATAAAATATATCACATAAAATACAATACAATACTTAATACTTCACAATCGCTGCAGCTGACAAAGTTAAAATTATCCCTAAGAAAACCAAAAAAATCTAAAACTCCAATAAAAAATCCATAAAAATCCAAAGAAAGAAGGGCAACATAAATCCTAAATGGAAAGATGTACTGCACAGACCAAAGGTAATAGTATGGCTTGACCAATCAGTCTATGTTTAAATTAATCTCTTTTGACCTTTAGATGTGGCAAGATAATCGTTCAAGACACCTTTTCTCCAATATTCGGAGATGTCCGATTTAAATGTTCAGTATATCATTCTCCCATATTCGGGAGATATCCGATTTAGACACAAAGTTTGGTTTTTACTCACGGTGACTTTCTATTTTCCCTCGATCCAAATATTCGATTTTACTCACGGTAAACTTTTCGTATTCCCGCGGTTAGGATGTTCGGCGTCTCACTTGGTTTGTGCGTCACTGGTCTCTCTTGATCGTTGTGCACAAGTCTCAGATCTGGTCATGTGACCGAGGTATGTTATCGCGAGAGGTGGACTTTTGCTAACCGGTTTAGGTAGCTGGGATTCCGAACTTTTGCTTTCTGTATTGGAGCGCTCCAAATTTTTGCATATGTCCGGAAAAATTGATGCACGAACTTCCAGTGAGAATATCTTCTTAGGGATGTCTTTAATAGCACCAAACGCGTTTCGGGGATCTCTTTTCCCCTTCCTCAGTGGTCACATCCCAACTTCCTGTGATTCCTTTTATATCCCTTTCAGGACTCATACAAGATCTGGTCTGGGGTAGAAGATCTGGTCTGGAATGAGAAAATCCGGTCTGGAGCAGAAAAAACGCACTTTCAGATCATATGCGTTTTTCATGCGTTTTTTTGGGGAAAGGTGCGTTTTTTGGGTATGTTGTGCCCAATGGTCTCATTAGTCTACTCTATAAAATAAATTTTCCCAGAAGATTGCTTAAGGGTAAAATTCATAAAAATTCCATATACAATATATCTCAATATACATAAGTCTAGTGTCTACAACATAAATATCCTGTAAAAAAGTCCGTTCTGGATTCTCTATCATGGTGTTCATATATTTATAAAATGTATACATACTATAATGAATCAATAAATATTAAATTACACAGATCATTATAAAGATAATAAAAAAGGTCGTAAGAGGTAAGTGGTGAATAATAATAGTGAAAAACAGTTTGTGAAATCAAATCAATAATGTTTATATGTAATATACAAATATTTACACGTGACAATATTAATATGAAAGTGACATATTAATATGAAAGTGACAATGTGTTATTCAGTGTTGGATGGTGAGTGGGCCCATCACAGAGGAGGGGTCGCAGTGCTGATAGACAGCCAGACATGCGACCCCTCCTCTGTGGAGGGGCACACCCACCAAATTCTACAGGAATCCAAAGATCTCTAATTCTGCATTGAGGCCTTTAGGAATGAGGCTTCCAAATTCATAAATTTTCCTAGATTCTGCTCTAGACATGGTTTCTACATGTTTGCCTCCTCGACAATTTTTGTCAATCCTTTCTAGAGCAGTGAATGTTAACCCCTTTTAGTTTTTATTGTGGGTCTCCTTGAAATGTCTAGAAAGAGAATGTTTTATATATTCATTTTTTATATTTGTCAAATGTTCCGAAATTCTTGTTTTCAAAGCTCTTTTGGTCTGGCCTATATACTGTTTTCGGCACGGGCATTGTATTATATAGATTACACTGGTAGAATCACATGTAAGAAAATGCTTAATTTCTACCGAAAATGAGTTTTGAGTTGAGGTAACCTGAGTAGTTTTCTTAGGGAATGTCGTGTTTTTACAACCACGACATGTCCCACATATATAAAAACCTTTAAGTCCAATCCAATTATGCATTATAGTTGGTTTCTTATCTTTATACTTGATTGAAGGGGCTATCTTAATACCTAGATTGGGTGCCCTGGTATATGTTATTTGAGGTACCGTAGGTACCAATGGACCCAAAAGTTTGTCTTGTAGGATATGATGCCAATGTTGTTTAATTATTGCATTATTAGATGTGGTTTGTTGTGTTTTTGGTAAGAAGAAAGTTCTTCTAGGTATATTTCTTACTTTCGCAAGTGCTTCCTCTATGGTTTCGGGTGGATATTCTCTTTCTAAAAAAAATTCTTTCATAGTCGACGCCTCATTCTCAAATTGTAAATTCTCCGTACAATTACGTTTTAGATGCCGAAACTGGCCAAAGGGGACATTTAAAAGCCAATTCGGTAAATGACAGCTAGAGTATAAAATAAATCTATTCCTAGCTATAGGCTTGTGATACGTGCTACAAATGTATTTTTTTATCTTTCTGGGTAATTAATAGATCTAGATATTCTATTTCTTTTCTATTCTCATTTGTTGTAAACACTAAGTTGTGGGTATTTTTATTTAATCCTGCTATAAATGCTACAAGTTCTTCCTCTTTTCCCTTCCATATCAGTAGCTATGTGCTACTGATATGGAAGGGAAAAGAGGAAGAACTTGTAGCATTTATAGCAGGATTAAATGGATAGGTTTTTATAGATGTGGGAAATGTCGTGGTTGTAAAAACACGACATTTCCTAAGAAAACTACTCAGGTTACCTCAACTCAAAACTAATTTTCGGTAGAAATTAAGCATTTTCTTACATGTGATTCTACCAGTGTAATCTATATGATACAATGCCCGTGCCAAAAACAGTATATTGGCCGGACCAAAAGAGCTTTGAAAACAAGAATTTCGGAACATTTGACAAATATAAAAAATGGAAATATAAAACATTCTCTTTCTAGACATTTCAAAGAGGCCCACAATAAAGACTGTAAGGGGTTAACATTCACTGCTCTAGAAAGGATTGACAAAAATTGGCGAGGAGGCAAACATGTAGAAACCATGTCTAGAGCAGAATCTAGGAAAAATTATGAATTTGGAAGCCTCATTCCTAAAGGCCTCAATGCAGAATTAGAGATCTTTGGATTCCTGTAGAATTCGGTGGGTGTGCCCCTCAACAGAGGAGGGGTCGCATGTCTTGCTGTCTATCAGCACTGCGACCCCTCCTCTGTGATGGGCCCACTCACCATCCAACACTGAATAACACATTGTCACTTTCATATTAATATTGTCACGTGTAAATATTTGTATATTACATATAAACATTATTGATTTGATTTCACATATTGTTTCTCACTATTATTATTCACCACTTACCCCTTACGACCTTTTTTATTATCTTTATAATGATCTATAGTGATGTCGCGAACATAAAATTTTCAGTTCGCGAACAGCGAACGAGAACTTCCGCAAATGTTCGCGAACTGGCGAACCGGGCGAACCGCCATAGACTTCAATAGACAGGCGAATTTTAAAACCCACAGGGACTCTTTCTGGCCACAATAGTGATGAGAAAGTTGTTTCAAGGGGTCTAACACCTGGACTGTGGCATGCCGGAGGGGGATCTATGGCAAAACTCCCATGGAAAATTACGTAGTGGACGCAGAGTCGGGTTTTAATCCATAAAGGGCATAAATCAACTAACATTCCTAAATTGTTTGGAATAACGTGCTTTAAAACATCCAGTGTGTGTATACGATCAGGTATGATGTTGTATCGATCAGGTAGTGTAAGGGTTACGCCCGCATCACAGACATTGACAGACCAAACTCCCCTTTTAATGCACCGCAAACAGTTCATTTGCACAACCGCAAACTCCCCATTTGCACAAGGTTGGATACCAAGCTAGCCACGTCCCGGTGATGTCATTGAAGGTTTCTTCCTCCACCCAGCCACGTACAACACCAAGGGTCCCCGAAAGGTCAATTGAATTGATTTTTCGAACGGGGAGATGGTTAAAAAAACGCTGGCTCCCTCCCCTTTGTTTTTATCCACGGTGACTGCGTCTGCGCCGTGCAATTTACTGTCACACCCGATATGAGTGGTATTTTCTGTAGTACTATTCTCATCAGTTTAATCCCTCTAACGTCCCCAATCTGGGTGCCATTTATTGAATAGATTTTTCGAACGGGGAGATGGTATCAGTGGTTGGCACTGGCAGTGGGCACACTACAGTCAGTAGAAGCGGGCCTGACACACACTGGCAGCAGGCAAGCAACTGAAATTACACTAAAGTGTAAAAATTAAATGCCTTATTTATCGGCAAGCTACTGTGCCACCCGGTATGAGTGGTTGGCACTGGCAGTGGGCACACTACAGTCAGTGGAAGAGGGCCTGACACACACTGGCAGCAGGCAAGCAACTGAATTTAGACTACTGTCTAAAAATTAAATGCCTTATTTATCGGCAAGCTACTGTGCCACCCGGTATCAGTGGTTGGCACTGGCAGTGGGCACACTACAGTCAGTGGAAGCGGGCCTGACACACACTGGCAGCAGGCAAGCAACTGAATTTAGACTACTGTCTAAAAATTAAATGCCTTATTTATCGGCAAGCTACTGTGCCACCCGGTATCAGTGGTTGGCACTGGCAGTGGGCACACTACAGTCAGTTGAAGTCGGCCTGACACACACTAGCAGCAGGCAAGCAGCTGAAATTACACTAAAGTGTAAAAATTAAATGCCTTTTTTATGCAAAGTCCTGTGCCAGCCGGTATGAGTGGTGGGCACTGGCAGTGGGCACACTACAGTCAGTGGAAGTCAGCCTGACACACACTGGCAGGCAACTAACCTTAGATTAAAGTGTAAAAATTAAGTGCCTTTTTTTAAGCAAAGTCCTGTGCCACACGGAATGACAGGGGTGAGCACTGGCAGTGGGCACACTACAGTCTGTGGGCCTGCAGCTCCTCACACACAGGCAGGCCAGGCAACTGCAATATGTATATAAAGGAAAAAAAAAAAGCAGACTAATGTTGCAGCCCTAAAAAGGGCTTTTTGGGGTGCTGTCAGGACGCTGTCCTTACAGCAGAGATCAGATGAGTCTTTCAGGACTGGAGTGGACACTGAATTCACTAGCCTAGCTATCGATTTCCCAATTAAATCAGCAGCAGTTACAGTCTCCCTCCTCTCACTAAGACTGCAGCTTCAGAATGAATCTAAAATGGATGCTGTGCAGGAGGTGGGAGGGTCTGGGAGGGAGGGTATGCTGCTGATTGGCTGGAATGTGTCTGCTGACTGTGAGGTACAGGGTCAAAGTTTGCTCAATGATGATGTATAGGGGGCGGACCGAACATCGCATGTGTTCGCCCGGCAGAGGCGAACGCGAACAAGCTATGTTCGCCGGGAACTGTTCGCCGTCGGATAGTTCGGGCCATCTCTAATGATCTATGTAATATTTAATATTTATTGATTCATTATAGTATGTATACATTTTATAAATATATGAACACCATGATAGAGAATCCAGAACACACATTTTTACAGGATATTTATGTTGTAGACACTAGACTTATGTATATTGAGATATATTGTATATGGAATTTTTATGAATTTTTCCCTTAAGCAATCTTCTGGGAAAATTTCTTTTATAGAGTAGTCTAATGAGACCATTGGGCACAACATACCCCAAAAACGCACCTTTCCCCAAAAAAACGCATGAAAAACGCATATGATCTGAAAGTGCGTTTTTTTCTGCTCCAGACCGGATTTTCTCATTCCAGACCAGATCTTCTACCCCAGACCAGATCTTGTACAAGTCCTGAAAGGGATATAAAAGGAATCACAGTAAGTTGGGATGTGACCACTGAGGAAGGGGAAAAGAGATCCCCAAAACGCGTTTGGTGCTATTAAAGACATCCCTAACAAGATATTCTCACTGGAAGTTCGTGCATCAATTTTCAGACATATATATATATATATATATATATATATATATATACCACCAATAGAAAATAACTCACAAAAAAAATGTGTGAGTGCACGTGCTCAGCCTGCACGTAGGGTAGAACACCAAAAAAGAAAACAAGGCTAGCACAGGTAATGATGAATGTAAACTTTATTATAGTCTCAACACGAGACAAAATGTTTTAAAATACACATAACAAACAACAGTACAATGGTGAGTGGAGAGCACTCAGAATAATGGTGCACCACTGGATAACAGAACGTATCAAGGCTAGAAAGATAATAAAAATGTCCTAAAATATATATATGGCCCAAGCCAGATATCAAATATATAGAGCTAGCCAAAGCTATCAAAACTAGATCAGAATAAAATACAATACATACCAAGATATAAAGTGTAATATGACCAGGTGCATAAGTATATTATATTGAAATAGCCATTAAGAGAGCCATGAGGTGAATACCTGAGTGGTGAACCAACAGAGCCCCAACGCACGTTTCGCGTAAGCTTCTTCCCCTGAAGAAGCTTACGCGAAACGTGCGTTGGGGCTCTGTTGGTTCACCACTCAGGTATTCACCTCATGGCTCTCTTAATGGCTATTTCAATGTAATATATATATATATTTTAGGACATTTTTATTATCTTTCTAGCCTTGATACATTCTGTTATCCAGTGGTGCACCATTATTCTGAGTGCTCTCCACTCACCATTGTACTGTTGTTTGTTATGTGTATTTTAAAACATTTTGTCTCGTGTTGAGACTATAATAATGTTTACATTCATCATTACCTGTGATAGCCTTGTTTTCTTTTTTGGTGTTCTACCCAATTTCCAGACATATACAAAAATTTGGAGCGCTCCAATACAGAAAGCAAAAGTTCGGAATCCCAGCTACCTAAACCGGTTAGCAAAAGTCCACCTCTCGTGATACCATACCTCGGTCACATGACCAGATCTGAGACTTGTGCACAACGATCGAGAGAGACCAGTGACGCACGAACCAAATGAGACGCCGAACATCCTAACCGCGGGAATACGAAAAGTTTACCATGAGTAAAATCGAATATTTGGATCGCAGGAAAATCGAAAGTCACCGTGAGTAAAAACCAAACTTTGTGTCTAAATCGAATATGGGAGAATGATATACTGAACATTTAAATCGGACATCTCCGAATATTGGAGAAAAGGTGCTTTGAACGATTATCTTGCCACATCTAAAGGTCAAAAGAGATTAATTTAAACATAGACTGATTGGTCAAGCCATACTATTACCTTTGGTCTGTGCAGTACATCTTTCCATTTAGGATTTATGTTGCCCTTCTTTCTTTGGATTTTTATGGATTTTTTATTGGAGTTTTAGATTTTTTTGGTTTTCTTAGGGATAATTTTAACTTTGTCAGCTGCAGCGATTGTGAAGTATTAAGTATTGTATTGTATTTTATGTGATATATTTTATGTCAAGATTGTAGCTTATTTGCCATATTAAACACTACTTAGACAATACTACTACGATTGATATCTATTCCATACGAGGGAGTGCCAGTCTCAAAATACAGATATCAAATTGGATCGTGAACATCACGGGGACGTGCGACATTGTGGGGCAGTAAGTATGCACACACCTACACAAACTAACTAACAGGGGTCAGCCCCTGCAACTTCTGGGTCTCCAAATTGGGCACATGGCCTGAGCTTGCCCTTTACCCCTTGGAGGTGCTGGCCTGCCATGCAGCCAGTGTATTGTCTGAACGTGTGTTTAGCACGACTTGAGGGTTATATTTCCCAATGTTTTGGGGTGTACACTAATTTAAAAAAATAAAAATAAATATAAAACCAAAAAGCAGTGTAGGCTACTTCCTTACTTTCACCTACATCGGCACATCCACCGGCTCCTCAAACTCCTATTCCATTTGGACCTGGCCCTCCTAGATCAAGATTATTATTTTTTTTTTTTACGTATTTTATGTTATTTAATGTCATTTCCCTATCCACATTTGTTTGCAGAGCACTCGCCATGCTCTTAACCACATTTTTATGCCATTTGCAGCCCTCTATCCCTTTCCATTACATTTTTACAGCCATTTTTGTGCTCAAAAGTTCGGGTCCCCATTGACTTTAATGGGGTTCGTGGTCAAGTTCGGGTCCTGAACTCGAACTTTTTTGTGAAGTTCGTCCGAACCCGTCGAACCTGAACATCCAGGTGTCCGCTCAACTCTATTAACGATCAACACTAATGGACACTAACTATGGCTACCGCCACTCATTATATACCAGGAAGCTGTGTGCCTCCGGTACCCCAGAGACTATAGACAACAACCACTTGTGCCAGGTGAAAGTAGGAAACACTCTGCCAGCGGCATTGCTGGACTCAGGGAGTCTGGTGTCCCTGGTAAGGGCTACACTGGTACGGCGCGCTGAGTATTCTGGCTGGAAAGTCATGGTGATGTGTATTCATGGAGACTTGAAAGACTACCCCACCGCTATGGTGTCTCTGTCCATTGTTGCCGGCAGGTGGACTCATGAGGTGGCCATTGCCACCAATCTCCACTATGACCTAATAATAGGGAGAGACTTCCCTGGCTTCAACACTTTCTCGGGAGTCACCTGGGGCTGCAGAGAACTCAGGATCGTATTATAAAGCGGTTTTACTGGCCCAGCATATTCAGAGAGGCGGAAGAGTTTTGTAAGTCTTGCCTGACCTGCCAGATAACTAGCCCCAAGCCACATTTCCGTAGTCCCCTAGTACCTCTCCCGATTATCAAGGCACCGTATGACCAAATAGCTATGGATCTCATAGGCCCAGTACCGAAGTCTGCCAGAGGGCATCAACACATCTTAGTCATCCCAGACTACGCCACTCTGTACCCGGAGGCGGTGCCACTGCGACATACCTCAGTCAAACTCATAGCTAAGGAGTTAATGGTGATGTTTTCCCGAGTAGGACTACCTAAAGAGGTTCTGACCGACCAGGGGACCTCTTTTATGTCCAAGGTCATGAGGGAACTCTGTAAGTTGCTGCACATAAAACAACTACGGACGTCCCTTTACCATCCGAAAAACGGACAGTCTGGTAGAAAGGTTTAACCAAACATTAAAACATATGTTGAAAAGGGTAGTGTCTAAAGATGGGAAGGACTGGGACCTCCTTCTGCCCTATCTCATGTTTGCAGTGCAAGAGGTACCCCAGGCCTCTATTGGGTTTTTTCCCTTCGAACTGCTATATGGCAGACACCCTCGCGGTCTCTTGGTCGTGGCCAAAGAGGCGTGGGAACAACAACCCACTCCACATAAAAGTGTCATTGAGTACGTTACCCAGATGCAAGATCGGATAGAGACAGTGTTGCCACTTGTTAGGGCGCATATGGAGGCAGCTCAGCGAGCCCAGAGTCGGGTCTATAAACGACAGGCTCGGGTCCGGATATTTAACCCGGGTGATCGGGTTTCGGTTCTGGTGCCGACCGTGCACAGTAAGTTCCTGGCTAGGTGGCAGGGGCCCTATGAGGTACTCGAGAAAATTGGAGATGTAAACTACAAGGTACACCAGCCAGGGCGGCGAAAGCCGGAACAGGTTTATCATGTGAATTTACTCAAACCGTGGAAAGATAGGTAAACCTGTACTGAAGACAGCCCCCAGCCGGGTTTTTTAGAAGAGTTTCCGGCCCCTCTGTCTGATGCAAAAGAAGCGGGTGCCACAGTAAGAATTGCTGACAAACTCTCCTCTAAACAGACTCAGGTAGCCAGGGAGATCGTTAGTCTTGGACCTCCCTGGATGCACTTCCAAAATCTAGTATGACATTGTCACTGAGCCTCAGGCAAAAGTCCGGTTAAAACCATATGCCTGACGGGCTGTATCACTATAAGGTGTTACCCTTTGGTCTGCATGGCGCCCCCGCCACTTTTCAGTGACTTATGGACATTGTGCTTCATTCAAATCGTCGGTATGCTTCGGCTTACCTAGACGATATTGTGATCCACAGTACCGACTGGGAAAGTCACCTACCCAAAGTGCAGGCCATAGTGGACTCCCTTCGGAAGGCTAGACTAACTGCTAACTCGAAAAAAAATGCGATAGGGTTAGAGGAGACTAAGTGCCTGGGGTATGTCATTGGGCGTGGAGTCATCAAACCCCAAGTAAACAAAATAGAGGCGATAAGAAATTGGCCCTGATCTGTCACCTCTAGGCAAGTAAAGTCATTCCTGGGAATGACAATTACATGAGGTTTGTTCCCCACTTTGCTACAGTGGCCGCACCATTGACAGGGCTCTTGAAGGGACACAAGTCAGTGATGGTTCAATGGGATGATCGGGCGGAAGAGGCTTTCTCCTCCGCTTTGAAGTCGGCCCTGTGTGGGTCCCCGGTTTTGGTGACGCCCGACTTCAAAAGGCAGTTTATAGTACAGACCGATGACTCCAAAGTAGGCCTTGGTGCTGCACTGTCTCAGGAAGTCAATGGGGAGGAGCATCCCGTTGTCTTCCTCAGCCGTAAGCTCAACCCAGCCAAGACCAGGTATAGTATAGTGAAGAAAGAGTGCCTGGCCATCAAGTGGGCGTTCGCGTCTCTTCGCTATTATTTGTTGGGGAGAAAAATCTGCCTGGTGACTGACCATTCCCCTCTCAAATGGATGAGCCAGGCCAAGGACAAAAATGCCTGGGTCACCCAATGATTTCTCTCCCTACAAAACTTTATGTTTTCGGTGGAACACAGGGCAGGCCGGTTACAGGGAAACACGGATGCCCTGTCCTGGGAACACTGTCTGGCGTGTGTTCACAACCTCAGGGTTCAACAAAGGGGGGGTATGTGACACAGTGAGGGGTTTTGTCTGGGAAGGCAGGTATTTTCCTCCCAACATGTGCGGCTGGGCTGGTTTCCAGCCAGGTGAGGTCAAATACAGGACCGGAGTTTAAAGGGAATCTGTCACCTGGTTTGAGCATATTAAAGTGTTACTACTGCCATGTACAGTAAAATACATTATTTCTTGCTGTAGTCTTCATTTTTTGTTTCATGGTTTCATTAGCGATAAAATCCACTTTTTATGTTATGCAAATAAGTGTCCAAAGTGCCCAGAGGGGCGTTATTATCTTTCTCTGGAGCCCAGTAACTCCCCCCTACAGTGCCCAGTCTTTCTTTAGAGCCCAAGCACGCCTCTTCCAGCATAAGTAACTGCCCACACCCGAACTCTTTGCCGCCGCCCCCCTCCGCTATGTGAAATTTCATGCAGGCGCAGTACCGGCGTGGACTGCCTGCACGATGTAAAAGCTCCTGAGGGCAACAGCTTCAAATATGTCACTCGGCATGCGCCGAGCCCAGTGACAAATTTAAAGCTATTACCCTCAGGAGCTTCTACATTGCGCAGGCGCAGGCAGTCCGCGGTACTGCGCCTGCGTGAGATTTCACTGAGCGGACGCAAGGAATCTGTGGGCGTAGTTACATCCAAATAATCACATAGCGAAGGGGGGCGGCGGCAGCAAAGAGTTCGGGTGTGGGCAGGTACTTATGCTGGAAGAGGTGTGCTTGAGCTCTAAAGGAAGGCGGGCTGGGCACTGTAGGGGGGAGTTACTGGGCTCCAGAGAAGGATAATAACGCCCCTCTGGGCACCTTGGACACTCATTTGCATAACATAAAAAGTGGATTTTATCGCTAATGAAACCATGAAACAAAAAATGAAGACTACAGCAAGAAATTAGGTATTTTATTGTACATGGCAGTAGTAACACTTTATTATGCTCAAACCAGGTGACAGATTCCCTTTACGTGCCGGTCTGGGTTTTGACAGCACATGGCTGTCCTTAAATAGGCAGCTGGGCTCAGCAGCTGAGTCTCTGTGTTAGGATCTGAGGTTTTGTGCCGGACTGGAGGGCTGAGACCCATGTGCAGGGGAACAGGCCCCCTAAAGCCTGCTGTGGACTACTGGAGGCAGAACAGCCAACAAGGTGACTTGTGCAATATGAACTTTCCATTGTGTGTGAATTAACACCAAAGACTACAAAGTGACGTGTTGTTTTGTGCAAATGCCGCAAGTGTGAATAAACACTGAAGTTTGAGTTATGAACTTGTATTTTGCCTCTTTACTGTGTCCACTTACCCTATCTACCAGAGCAAAACCCCACAGCAGTTACGGCCAGAAATGACCAAATAACTCAAGTGTGAACTCAGCCTTAAAGGTCAATGTTAGCGCACTCCTTTTACACGTCAGCTGATTCCACATAGATGTCTACAGAACAGAACTATTAAATGCTTGTACAAGTAGTGCCCCCCGACAGAGTGGAGAGGGTGTCAGCAGTAAATTTGTGTTGACATCTCTGGCCGAATACTGCATGAGCTCGAGCGCAATCCTCGAGTCTCGTCCCTGCACGTTTGTTGGCTGCTACGCAGCCAATAAGTGTGCAGGTAAGTACAGCCCTTCACTGTAATGCCGTAGCCATGTTGGTTACTGGCATTACAGTGACTGGCTGGCCGTAACGCGTCATCGGGTGCTATATAGCACCCGATGACACGCGTTCGGCTCAGTGTTAGTCAGGGAGAGCTGTGCTGAAGAAGGTAAAGATAGTGTAGGGAGTTAATATTTTTTTTTTAAGTTGAAAAACTTGTCAGAGACCCAAAAGTCCTTTTAAGGAGTATTGTGTGTGTGGCAGCAGCAATATATAATTTTAGCGCAACCTGCGCTAAATTGCTAAAACTTTACAGACCCAAAAGTCCTTTTAAGGACTATTGTATCTGGCAGCAATATCAATTTTTGGCGCATCCTGCGCTAAATAGCGTGCAATAGTTAGGCTGCTGCAGACAGCGACATTATATGTGCTACATCTGTGTAACGTGTGCGCATCCCAAAAATATCTGTGACATCCAGTGTATTTTTTCCATAGACAGTGTCCGCTGCGGACAATGATATTACCTGGGGTACATCTCCTGTGTAACGTTTCCACATCCCAAATACCTGTGACATTCCCTGTAATTTTATATTATCCGCTGGTGACATAAGCGACATTATCTACAGTATTTCTCCTGTGTAGAGATGGACTTGCGGTTCGCCCAGCAGTCGTTCCGCAGCGAATTTTGCTCGTTCTCGATTCATCGAACATGCGAACATATAGCGATGTCCACTGGCGCCATATTCTTTTGCATTGTGCAGAACTTTGACCCATGACACATCCATCAGGTGGTACAGGACAGCCAATTGAGATGTTTCAGCAGATGGACACACCCCCCACCCTATAAATAAACCCAATCTGGCAGCCATTTTACATTCAGTCTTTTGTCAGTGTAGAGAGAGGTTGCTGTGTGGAGCAGGGACAGACTGTTAGGAACACCAAACGCTAGCTAATAGGGCCACAAAAGTCATTTTAAGGACTGGTATAGGTGTGATATACTTATAATATACTTTCTAACATAGAAAGCATATTATAGTGCATTTGTATTGTGCAGCAGTTGTGTGCGGTTCTGCTGCGATACTGCAGCTATACAGAGGGAAAAACGCTATTGGAATAACTAACCATATATAAAAGACCTGGTGGCACAGCTGCAACTCAATAAATCCAGAACATTTACACAAAGGTCCACTTGTACCTCCTTTCTTTTCTACAGTATCAGTGGTGCACAATCCTCACAAGCAGTCAATATAGTTCACATAGAAGAGGAAGAAGAATAGGCAGCACTCACCACTGAAGTATTTTCTTCCTTCAATGTTTATTTCCAAAGCTCAATACATAGATTACACACGACTGGGTGCAGTATGCCAATTTTCACATGCAGCAGCGGCGACTGCCGTTTTTCACACAATTGTGCTTCGTCAGGCCCCTATGTAACCCCGTGCTGCCTTCTTATCACATAGGCGTCATGTTACCATAGATACAATAGCAACTCGGTGCATGACAAGAAAAAAACCTTGTGTAAACTACAAAAACATAAAAACATGAAATACAAAACAATACGTTATAAAATCATGCTCAAATCATTCCGATCATTAAGACCCAGAGGACCCAGGGCCCCAGTGCGTATTATCCACCTGGCCTCCTTTTGCAACAACTGGCGATGCCGATCGCCACCCTGAGATGGAACAGGTACTAATTCAAGTCCTGCAAATCTGAGTGTTTCTACATCCCCTCCACACACTTCTTTTATATGTTCAATCACCCTCAGGCAACCTTTTCCAGTTTTTATAGAATAAAAGTTCTCTCTAATTCTCTCAAATAAGCACCTTATGGTCTTGCTTATGTAAAAACGGCCACAGGCACAAATCAACACATAGACCACATAGGTGCTTCTACAGGTAATGAAACTGTCCACTCTCTGACAATTTCCACATATATCTAGGAATCTTTTTTGGGAGTTATAGCTGCAAAATGAGCATCTACCACACTTAAAATTATCTTATGGCAGCCTCTCCTGCAACCAATTTCTCTTTTTCTCTTCTGAAAACCTGCTCCTGACTATTTTGTCTCGAATTGTGTGACTCCTTCTAAAGGTTATTAAAGGTTTTTCATTCACCTGATCCATAAGACTAGCATCTTTTTTTAGAATATCCAAATTCTTAAATATGGCCGCTTATATGGAGTCAGCCATTGGTCTAAATTGAAACGAAAACGTACATCTCTTTTTCTCATCATAGCCCTTCACATAAACTCTCTGTTTTCCTTTTACATTTTTGTATTTATCTCCAACCAATAACTCACTCTGAAAAAAATTCCTAGCTCTATCCATAGTTTCTTCTAACAATTTCTCAGGATAATCCCTATTCAATAGGCGACACTTTAATTCTAGGGCTTGTTTGTCATATCTTTTTCACTATTGATAAGTCTGAGTCTCACAAACTGTCCATATGGGACAGATTTTTTGACATTATGGGGATGAAAACTGTCGTAACGGAGTATGGAGTTGGTCGCTGTAGGTTTGCGAAATCCCTCCGTGACCAACTCCCCACCCCGCACACCAACAGACACATCCAAAAATTCTAAGTGCAATCCCCCAAAATGTATGGTAAACTTCATGCCCATGCCATTACTTTCATTTAAATAATGCACAAAATTTTCACATTGGGACTCAGTTCCTGACCATATTAGGAAAACATCATAAACAAACCATAAAAACAGTTTTATGTTGCTCAATATGGGTTGCTGGTTGAAAATACACACTTATCCTCTAATCTAGCTAAATAAATATTTGTACCTACTTTTTGCCTATACCAGACATTACCAAAATTAAACACATTATTGGCAAGAATAAACATCAAGGACTCTTGTATAAATTCCCAAAAAGTGACATTCTGCCAAAATGCTTCACGACGTCCAGAACCGCCGCCACTCCTGCAAGATGTGGAATGCACGTATAAAGTCTCCTAACGTCTAGGAACACCAATTAATATCCCTCCTGCCAATGAAAAGGTCGGCCCGGGGGTTGGCTCAGTGATTTGTGAATTTTCAGAATGAAATACCACGAGGGATTTATTGGAAATGCTGGTATCAATTTTTCTAACATGCAATTGGGGAGAAAACCGTTAGTGACATATTTGAGGAGATTTTTCAGTTGTTGCTCTTTTTAGGACTAGTTCCAACAGCTGCAGAGAAAAACTGGCATAAAAATTCCTGCCACTTTTTCACGAATTCATCATCATATTCATATTGCATGCATAGGATATTTGTACACTCTTAGGCCCCTTGGAACTCTTCCACTATCTTTATATCATTTTATTGAGTTCAAAGTCGAAAAGAGGCGCACCTCTTTATGGGCTAGTTGTGTCACTTTAGCCTCCAGAGTTTTAGTGCTAAGGTTTTGCAAAGCGTCTTTGCGTAAAAAAAGGCATCTGCCCCTTCTCTGCCGTCATTTTAAGGTAGGTACAGAATCTTCGGACGTCATATTTTGACAATAAGTGGAATTCTGTCCAAATCCAGACAGCGTGCTCTACCAGTTAGAAGCAGAAGACCATATAATGAACCATGTATAAAAAACCTGGTGGCACAGCTGCAACTCAATAAATCCGGAACAGTCACACAAAGGTCCACTTGTACCTCCTTTCTTTTCTACAGTATCGGTGGTGCACAATACTCACAAGCAGTCAATATAATTCACATAGAAGAGGAATAAGAATAGGCAGCACTCACCACTAAAGTACTACCTTCTCCGCTACGACAGTTTTCATGAGACTCAGACGGACAATTTGTGAGACTCAGACGTATCAATAGTGAAAAAGAGGGATATGACAAACAAGCCCTAGAATTAAAGTGTTGCCTATTAGATAGGGGTTATCCCGAGAAATTGTTAGAAGAAACTATGGATAGACCTGAGAATTTTTCTCAGAGTGAGTTGCTGGTTGGAGATAAATACAAAAATGTAAAAGGAAAACAGAGAGTTTACGGTATGTGAAGGGCCATGATGAGAAAAAGAGATGTATGTTTTCGATTCAATTTAGTCCAATGGCTGACTCCATACGAGCGGCCATATTTAAGAATTGGGATATTCTAAAAAAAGATGCTAGTCTTATGGATCAGGTGAATGAAAAACCTTTAATAACCTTTAGAAGGAGTCACACAATTCGAGACAAAATAGTCAGGAGCAGGTTTTCAGAAGAGAAAAAGAGAAATTGTTTTTTTATGCAGTGTAACAGCAAATTCGCTTTGCAAAACCTTAGCACTAAAACTCTGGAGGCTAAAGTGACACAACTAGCGAATAAAGAGGTGCGCCTCTTTTGGACTGTGAACTCATTAAAATCATATAACGTTAGTGGAAGAGTTCCAAGGAGCCTAAGAGTGTACAAAGATCCCATGCAATATGAATATGATGATGAATTCGTAAAAAAGTATCAGGAATTGTATGCCGGTTTTTCTCTGCAGCTGTTGGAACTAGTCCTAAAAAGAGACACGCTAGAATATGAAAAAATCAAGGAGGAATTGAATAAGGCAAAATTGGAGTTAAAAACCTGATTCACTGAAAATCAGCTACTGCTTTTTGATAAGCGATTAAATAAGAAATTGATACGCAAGCAGAGGTTAAAGAAAGGAAAAAGGATACATTCTTGCAAGACAGGCAGGACTGTGACTTGGGGAGGGTCTTTGATTGGAACATTAAGAAGAGAAGGCAAAGTAGGAGAAAAACTAACCGCCAGCCTAGGAATGATCGGTGCACTACTGATTCAGATTCGAGTGTGTCTGAAAAAAAATAAAAAAGCGCAACCTAATAGCATAAAATTGAGTCAAGACCCTTTAGGCATTTCACCCTAAGGGGCCGCAGGAAGTCAAACAGGAATCAGAAAATCGCAAAAAGAGACAGGTCTCGTGGAGGTGACTAGGATACAGCCTAGTCGAGCAGTTCAACCCAGTCATGTTAGAAATAGATTTGTATAAAGCTACACGTAAACTTTTCCTTCAAAAAATGTTCCATGACAAACCCCAGGTCGAGGTATTCACAAAAGAAGGTGAAATACCATTACACCCGGATCCTCTGGGCTTTAATATAGACACTAGATTCAGTGAGAGAGAAGTGGTATGTTTAAAACTCCTTTCAGAGAAAAGCCTTGAGGGTCCTGAGGAAAAAAAATCAAGAATCCTATTTTACAGGAGGTGTTAGATCCACATTTTGCCCCCCTATGCCGGCCGGGAGTAGCATTGATATTTTTTACCATCAAGTCCTGAAGGATGTGCAAGCTATTTTTTATCCTAGGGCACATGAGAATTTCAGTAAAGAACAAAAAAATGTTTTAGATTGGATTCAATCCCGTGAGGATAATATTGTGAAATATTGTGAAACCGGCTGACAAGGGAGGCATTGTGGTCTTAATGACCAAAGAATATTATGTTAAAGAGGCATTAAGGCAGCTCAGTGATGAAACAACTGAAAAATCTCATTCTCAAATATGTCACTAACGGTTTTCTCCCCAATCGCATGTTAGAATAATTGATACTAGCATTTCCAATCAAACCCTCGTGGTATTTCATTCCGAAAATTCACAAATCACTGAGCCAACCCCCGGGCCACCCTATTGTGGTGGGGGTTGGCTCAGTAACAGAGCCGTTGTCTAAGTACATTGATTGGCTTCCAATTTAAGACAGTGCCTCAGCTTTTTTAAGGGACACCAATGATTTCATCCTAACTCTGAGAGATTTTCATTGGCAGGAGGGATATCAATTGGTGTCCCTAGACATCGAGAGCCTTTATACGCGTATTCCACATCTTGCGTAAGTGGCGGCGGTTCTGGATGTCGTGAACATGTTGGCAGAATGTCACTTTTTGGGAATTTATACAAGAGTCCTTGAAGTTTATTCTTGCCAATAATGTGTTTAAATTTGGTAATGTCTGGTATAGGCAAAAAGTAGGTACTGCGATGGGAACTCCGGTCTCTTGCACATTTGCAAATATTTATTTAGCTAGATTAGAGAATAAGTGTGTCTTCTCAACCAGCAACCCATATGTGAGCAACATAAAACTGTTTTTACGGTTTGTTGACAATGTTTTCCTAATATGGTCGGGAACTGAGTCCAATGTGAAAATTATGTGCATTATTTAAATGAAAGTAATGGCATGGGCATTAAGTTTAACATAAATTTTGGGGGATTGCACTTAGAATTTTTGGATGTGTCTGTTGGGGTGCGGGGTGGGGAGTTGGTCATAGAGGGATTTTGCAAACCCACAGCGACCAACTCCCTACTCCGCTACGACAGTTTTCATCCCTATAATGTCAAAAAATCTGTCCCATATGGACAGTTTGTGAGACTCAGACGTATCAATAGTGAAAAAGAGGGATATGACAAACAAGCCCTAGAATTAAAATGTCGCCTATTGGATAGGGGTATCCTGAGAAATTGTTAGAAGAAACTATGGATAGAGCTGGGAATTTTTCTCAGAGTGAGTTGCTGGTTGAAGATAAACACAAAAATGTAAAAGGAAAACAGTTTATGTGAAGGGCTATGATGAGAAAAAGAGATGTACGTTTTCGTTTCAATTTAGACCAATGGCTGACTCCATACGAGCGGCCATATTTAAGAATTTGGATATTCTAAAAAAAGATGCTAGTCTGAAAAACCTTTAATAACCTTTAGAAGGAGTCACACAATTCGAGACAAAATAGTCAGGAGCAGGTTTTCAGAAGAGAAAAAGAGAAATTGGTTGCAGGAGAGGCTGCCATAAGATAATTTTAAGTGTGGTAGCTGCTCATTTTGCAGCTATAACTCCCAAAAAAGATTCCTAGATATATGTGGAAATTGTCAGAGAGTGGACAGTTTCATTACCTGTAGAAGCACCTATGTGGTCTATGTGTTGATTTGTGCCTGTGGCCGTTCTTACATAAGCAAGACCATAAGGTGCTTATTTGAGAGAATTAGAGAGAACTTTTATTCTATAAAAACCGGAAAAGGTTGCCTGAGGGTGATTGAACATATAAAAGAAGTGTGTGGAGGGGATGTAGAAACACTCAGATTTGCAGGACTTGAATTAGTACCTGTTCCATCTCAGGGTGGCGATCGGCATCGCCAGTTGTTGCAAAAGGAGGCCAGGTGGATAATACGCACTGGGGCCCTGGGTCCTCTGGGTCTTAATGATCGGAATGATTTGAGCATGATTTTATAACGTATTGTTTTGTATTTCATGTTTTTATGTTTTTGTAGTTTACACAAAGTTTTTTAAAACTTACCTTCTTGTCATGCACCGGGTTGCTATTGTAACCATGGTAAAAAGACGCCTATGAGATAAGAAGGCAGCACCGGGTTATGTGCTGACGTAGGTGCCTGACGAAGTACGATTGTGCGCGAAACGGCTGTCACCGCTGTTGCATGTGAAAATTGGCCATCTGCACCCAGCCGTGTGTAATCTATGTATTGAGCTTTGGAAATAAAGATTGAAGCAAGAAAATACTTCAGTAGGGAGTGCTGCCTATTCTTCTTCCTCTTCTATGTGAACTATTGGAATAACTAATTGCAACTGGTGTGATATACCAGTTGCCCCCCTAAAAAAAATGATTGAGGCAGGAGTGTGATATACCTATAATATACTTTCTATATAGTGCATTTGTATTGTGCAGCAGTTGTGTGCGGTTCTACTGCGATTCCCCAGCTATACAGATGGACAAACTCTATTGGAATAACTAATTGCAACTGGTGTGATATACCAGTTGCCCCCCAAAAAAACTGATTGAGGCAGGGGTGTGATATACCTACAATATACTTTCTATATAGTGCATTTGTATTGTGCAGCAGTTGTGTGCGTTTTTGCTGAGATACCACAGCTATACAGAGGGACAAACGCTATTGGAACAACTAATTGCAACTGGTGTGATATACCAGTTGCCCCCCAAAAAAAACTGATTGAGGCAGGGGTGTGATATACCTATAATACACTTTCTATATAGTGCATTTGTATTGTGCAGCAGTTGTGTGCAGTGTGAGACCGCAGCTATACCGAGGGACAAACGCTGTTGGAACAACTACTGTAATTGCAACTGGTGTGAAATACCTGTTGCTCCAAAAAAACTGATTAAGGGGTTTGATCTACCTGCTTCCAGCAAATACTCATTTATCGGTTCTATATACCTGCTTTCACAAATACTGCTCTTCTATAGGGACTTTGTCACAGGGTCATTTTGAAAATGACAGGCAGAGGAAGAGGCAGGCCATTCCACAGGGGTTGTAAGAGAAAGGGCAAGAAGAGGGGGAAAGGCGCTCATAGGGTGGTATGTACGTGATAAATTTAGGCTCACCTTGTATGATTGTGCTAACGTAGGCACAACGCTAGTGTACGTCGGTGATAGTGGGAGGTCGGTGCTGCCAGTGTCGTCTGGTCCTCACTTGGAGGGGTTGCTAACCCTTGTGAGGTGAACAATACAATAGGAAGGGATGGAGCCCGTGAAAGTGTCTGAACCCTTGGTAGAGACACTAATGGCGCAACTGAACGACCAGGTGAGTACTAGATACAAACTTTTCTTTATTCAAGGTTGACAACGCGTTTCGGAGCAAACAGTGATCCTTTTTGAAGTCTGGTATGCTGTGACTAATGATAGCTGGTGCATTCCTACTTGGCATGATGCCGGGCGTAACCTACGGTTTGTATCTAATACTCACCTGGTCATTCAGTTGCGCCGTTAGTGTCTCTACAAAGGGTGCAGACCCTCTCACGGGCTCCATCCCTTGCTATTGCAGGGGTGGTAGGAGTCGGGCAGGTGTACCTGGCCGGAGCCTAAGAGGGAAGTTGGAGAAGGTGCGTGCGATTACGTCAAAGGACTCACCAGAGTTGGTTGAGTGGCTAACTCAGCCTTCCGCTTCTGCACCCTCCTCATCCACTGTATCTGCACCCTCCTCACTCTCTGCTGTGTGCACCCCCAAAGACACCACCACTACCACCGCCATAGCCCCTCCAGTCAAGTCAGAGGAATTATTTTCCCATCCATTCCCAGACCTTACCGATAAGCAGCTATTTTTGGCATTGGATGAGGAAGAGGAGGTAGCAACGGCCGCCAACCAGTGGTCTGACGACAGTACCCAGATCAGCTCAAGAAGGGAGGTTCCCGCTGTTGCTGCCCACTCTGAGATCTCTAATGTCAATGGTGGTGAAGGTGACGATGATGACGTGTCGATGGACGTCACGTGGATGCTCACAAGAGAGGAAGAGGAGGGGATTTCAGAGGGAGAGATGGAGCAGCAGATAGGAAGTAGAAGCAGGCAAAACTCGCAATGCACAGGAGGCAAAAAGAAGACTGCAAATGTATCTGGAGCAAGCCATCCACCATGCACGGTCACATCTGGCGCTCCCAGGACGCTGGCACATGGCTCCGCAGTGAGGGCTTTTTTTAACGTGTCAGCTGCTGACAATAGTGTTGCCATCTGCAGCCTGTGCTGTCAATGCATAAGTCGCGGTAAGCCCAACACTCACCTAGGGATGACAGCCTTAAGAAGGCACCTGGCCTCCCATCACCGAGCCCAGTGGGAGCAACACCATCAGAACACACAAATCCACACTCCCGGCGCTCCACGTCCTGCCTCTACTCCTTCTTCTTCTCCTCCCATTTGTCCTCCACTCCACCTTCCACCGTGCCGTTGTCGCATTCATCTGGCAAAAGGCAGGCTTCCGTGGCCCAAATGTTCGAGCGTAAAAAGTTGATGAACTGGTGGACTCAGAGGCCTTTAGCAAATTTGTGGCCATTGGAACACCGCAATGAAAGGTCCCCGGAAGGAAATATTTCACCCAGAGGGGCATCCCGGAGCTATATGGCCAGGTTCAGCTGCAAGCGAATGTATCTGTGGCACACAGTGTCGGTGCCAAGATACATCTGACCACAGACACGTGGTCTAGCAAACACGGGCATGGAAGGTACATAACTTTTACTGCCCACAGGGTGAACCTTCTGACGGCTGTCAAGCATGCAACCCGTGGCACCCGTGTGGATTTGGTGTTACTGCCACAGATTACATGCAGGCCTGCTTCTTCTCCTCCTCCTACTCCATCCTCCTTGGCTGACTCCTTCTTTTCCACTGCTACCGCCTTTTCCGCTGAACCCCCCAAGCTCCCCAGAACCAATTTGACGTGCCAGGTGAGACGTTGCCAGGGTGTTCTGCAGCTGTTGTGCCTGAAAACCAAGAGCCACACCGGTCCTGCACTCCTTTCAGCTCTGCGGTTACAGGCCGATCAGTGGCTAACTCCACTCAATTTGACAATTGGTAAAGTGGTGTGCGACAACGGTGCCAATCTGCTGAGCGTGCTGAAACAGGGCAAAATGACACATGTGCCGTGCATGGCACACGTCCTGAACTTAGTCGTGCAGCGATTTGGTTCCAAATACGCCGGGGTCCAGGATGTCTTGCGGCAGGCTAGGAAAATCTCTGGCCATTTAGAAGATCTTACACAGCCATGGCTCGCCTTGCTGACATTCAGCGACGACACCACATGCCCGTCATATGTCTGATTTGTGACTGCCCGACACGGTGGAATTCCACCTTGCATATGCTTGATAGGCTGCTCCGGCAGAAAAGTGCCGTTAACGACTACCTGTACGAACTCTGCAGCAGGACAGGTTCTGTGGAGCTTGGGTTCTTTTCACCACTCCAGTGGCTGCTCATGCGCGACGCATGCAGACTTCTGCGGCCATTTGATAAGATCACCAAACTGGTCAGTCGCAGCCAGGGCACCATCAGTGACATCGTACATTATGCCTTCTTTCTGGAGCGTGCATTGCGTTGTGTCATTGATCAAGCCGTCGAGGAGCAGGAGCAGGAAGATCAGCAGGATTCTGAAGAGGAGGAGGATGGTGCCTGGGCTGAGGAGGAGGAGGAGCAAGAAGAGCAGGCTTTAAACTTTTCTGGGATCCCTGGTGTTTTCCGTGGCAAGGCCCTTGCTCTTAATGTTTTTGAGGGTCACCAGCAGGCTATCAATCATAATTATTCAAGGGTGTATGATGCCCTCCTTTATGTGTAATAAAGGGTGTATTGGAGTGCCGGTTCCTTGTAATTTTTGGAAGCCCTTTAACTTAGTGCAAAGGCGTTATGAGTGTAGGAGTCCCACTACCTGAACAATTGTACCACAATGTGAATGAGGCCCTCCATTATGTGATATACAGGTTGTATCGGAGTGCCTCTTCCTTGCAATTTTTGGCAGCACTTGCACTTTATATACAAGTAAATATACAGGAAAGAATGTTTCCTAACAATTTTTCCTCTAAAAGCAATTTTATCTTCAGTTTTGTGCGTATTATTGTCAGTCTGTAAAAGTGGCGTACTACTCGGACAACATCGTTCCCAACAGCGATCTGGGAGTCCAAGATGCATCCTGACATCCTCCCCATGCTGTTCCCGAACCATTTTGATGGTGTTTCCATCAATTTCTGACCTTTTACTATGAACCAGACACCCTCCCCTCTTCAGAGAAGGGGGTGCCTGGTTTAATGCTCGGGTTCTACCATTGACTTCCATTGTGCTTGTGTGCTTGGTAGAGCACCCCGAGCATCCCGAGGCGTTCGACCCGAGCACCCCAACACGCGAGCACTTTGGTGCTCGATCAACACTAGGCACTGGTCAAATAAATGATGATGTCAACCAGGCTAGAAAGGCAAAATAGTGCCCAGTCATGGAGTGGGGGGGGGGGGGGGGGGGGGGGGTGGGACGACAACATGAGAAGTCCACAGAGTGGCCCAGTGACATAGTGGTGAGATGGCAGCAGCATGAGGAGACCACAGAGTAGTGATGTTGCAGCAGCATGAGGAGACCATAGAGTGGTGATGTGGCAGCAGCATAAGGAGACCACAGAGTGGCACAATGACAGATTGTGGAGGTGGCAACAGCAGCACGAGGAGGCCACAGACTGGCAAGGTGACACAGTGTGGAGGTGGCAGCAGCAGCAGCATGAGGAGGCCACCGAGTGGCCCAGTGACAAAGTGTTGAGGTAGCAGCAGCATTAGGATACCACAGAGTGGTGATTTGGCAGTAGCATGAGGAGACCACAGAGTGGTGATGTGGCAGCAGCATGAGGAGACCACAGAGTGGTGAAGTGGCAGCAGCATGAGGAGACCAAAGAGTGGCACAATGCCAGAGTGTGGAGGTGGCAGCAGCAGCAGCAGTAGTATGAGGAGACCACAGAGTGGCACAATGCCAGAGTGTGGAGGTGGCAGCAGCAGCATAAGGAGACTACAGAGTGGCCCAGAGACATAGTTGTGAGTTGGCCGCAGCATGAGGAGACCATAGAGTGGTAAGGTGACATAATGTGGAGACCACAGAGTGGCACAATGACAGAGTGTGGAGGTGGCAGCAGCAGCATGAGGAGACCACCGAGTGGCCTAGTGACAAAGTGTTGAGGTAGCAGCAGCATGAGGAGACCACTGAGTGGTGAAGTGGCAGCAGCATGAGGAGACCACAGAGTGGCACAATGACAGAGTGGGGAGGTGGCAGCAGCAGTATGAGGAGACCACAGAGTGTCACAATGACAGAGTGTGGGGGTGGCAGCAGCAGCATAAGGAGACCACAGAGTGGCCCAGAGACAAAGTTATGAGTTGGCAGCAGCATGAGGAGACCACAGAGTGGCAAGATGACATATTGTGGAGGTGGCAGCAGTATAAGGAGACCCCAGAGTGGTGATGTGGCAGCAACATGAGGAGACCACAGAGTGGTGAAGTGGCAGCAGCATGAGGAAACCACAGAGTGGCACAATGACAGAGTGTGGAGGTGGCAGCAGCAGTATGAGGAGACCACAAAATGTCACAGTGGCAGAGTGTGGAGGTGGCATCAGCAGCATAAGGAGGCCACAGAATGGCAAGGTGACATAATGTGGAGGTGGCATTAGCAGCATGAAGAGGCCACAGAGTTGACAGAATGTGGAGGAGGCAGCAGCATGAGGAGACCTGAGTGGTGAGGTGGCAGCATCATCATCAGGAGACCACAGAGTGACCCGGTTCCAGAGTAGGGAGGTGGGTGGCAATAACAGTACCCACTGACGATGGTGGGTGTAAGAAGGAGCACTTGGCATCAGATGTGTGGCATCAGGGGGGTGGCAGCATCAGAATAGTAGTTGAGGCAGGTAGCCGTAAGAAACCGATCTCTTTTTCAAGGTTTGGGTGAGGCAGCATGGATAATCTAATCTGATGCATCAGGCATTGGTGGGTCGAAATCCTGGCTGATCCACATCTGATTCATCTTGACAAATGTCAGTCTCTCGACATTTTGGGTGGATAGGCGAGTTCTCCTTGGGGAAGCTATGGCCCCCGCCGCACTAAACACCCACTCTGATGTCACACTACTAGCCAGGCAGGACAGCTTTTCCAGGGCAAACTCGGCCAGTTGCGGCCTCAAATCCAGTTTGGCTGCCCAGTAGTCCAGCGGATCTTCAATGTGGGGTGGCAGGGTGCTGTCCAGGTATGCCATCACCTGCTGGTTCAAGTTCTGCTCCAGGTCTAGCTGCTTCTGCTGGTGAGTAGTTTCTTCACTAGGCGGGTTAAGAAAGCTACTCATCAACGACTCTAGACTCAAGCTGCTGCTGATGGAGCTGGTACTGCTCCTAGCCCCACCACAGCAGCCATGGCAGTGGAACGAGAGTGCAGAGGGCCCCTCCCCTGGTCAGACCTGAGAGAGGATGGACGATGGTGCAGATAGGCAGCTGCCAACTAACTACATAGGATGCCTTTATAGTAGTTCAGTTTGTCCTCCCTCTCAGCGGGTGTAAAAAAGGCCCTCACTTTGGATCGATAGTGAGTGTCCAACAAGGTGGAGAGCCAGAAATCATCCCTCTGCTGAATGGTGACAATTCAGCTGTCACTACACAAGCAAGTGAGCATGCAGTGGGCCATTTGTGCAAGTGACTCGGAGGGACTCCCTGCCTCCATCTCCACTGCATACTGCCACGGTGTCCCTGGGTCATCTGCCTCATCTTCCTCATTTCTCTCATGCTCCTCCGGCTGCTCCTGCTCCTCCTCTCTTGTCACCTGTGTAGAAAAACCACCCATTTTGCCACACATTGCTTGTGCTCCAATGTCATCCTCCTTCAGTTCAGCCCCCACAGGGCTCATGTAGCCATGATATGTAGGCGGCACGTCTCCAGTCCCCTGACCAGCCAGATATACCAGCATCTATTTCAGGATATGAAGCAGTGGAATGACGTTGTTCATCCCATAGTCCTGGCGACTGACAAATAACGTGGCCTCCTCAAAAGGCCTGAGCAAACGGCAGGTGTCACGCAAGAGCTGCCACTGGCTGACATCGAAGTTACACAGGGGAGTACTCCTATCCGCTTGGATCATCAAAAAAATAGTTGATGGCCTTTCTCTGTTCGTATAGTCGGTCCAACATATGGAGGGTGGAATTCCAACGGGTTGAAACGACGCATATCAGCCTATGTTGGGGGACGCCATTCTGCCGCTCAAGGAGGGTTTGTTTGGCAGTGTACGAGTGGCTGAAGTGCATGCAAAGTTTCCTGGCCATTTTAAGGATGTCGGAACCGCTTGACAACCAGATTGAACACGTGTGCCATGCAGGGCGCATGGCTCAGCCTTCCTTGATGCAGCGCTGACACCATGTTCTTTCCGTTGTCACTATGGTTCCGA
The DNA here is from genome assembly GCF_905171765.1 of Bufo bufo. NCBI lineage: Eukaryota > Metazoa > Chordata > Amphibia > Anura > Bufonidae > Bufo > Bufo bufo. The sequence continues at coordinate 110,017,695 of NC_053393.1, read as the reverse complement.
TTTTGAGTTATCACAGAGAAAGCCAGGATTCGATTTCTTGCTAAGGAACACATAGCAGTTCCTCCCGTCTGCGACTCCATTCGCCCAGGCAAACGAGGTGCAGAACAGCGTGACACCGCCGTGACCTGCACATGTGGTATGCTGGAGTAGCACTGTGAATTGTCCCTGCAGTGGAGGCTGAGGACACTGTGGTGGATGAGGATTCAGAGGTGGACATTGTCGCAGGACCAACGGAGTGAGAACGTGGAGGCAGAAGCGGCGTCATCTGGCCAAGTTGCTAGTGAGGCTGTGCAGGAACCACATTCACCCAGTGGGCCGTAAAGGACATGTCTCTGACCGTAGTTACAGCTCCACAAGTCGGCACTGCCGTGCACTTTGGCAGACACCGACAGACTCAAGGACTGGCCCAGATTCTGTTCTACATATTTGTGCAGGGCTGGTACTGCCTTTTTGGCAAAGAAATGACGGCTTGGGACTCTTCACCTTCACCACTGAAATGTGCAGAGTCCACCACTTGGAAAGGGAGGGACTGCAGTATCAGCAACTTGGCCAGGAGCATGTTCAGCTTATGCGCGATAGGTTGACCACAGGCATATTGCTGTCTCTTGGCAATCGCTTCGGTGATCGACTGCTGATGAAATGAGTGATGAGGAGTAGGAGGACAAGGAGCAGGAGCATCAGGAGTGGTAGATGATGGAAAGGACAGACAGCTCCCTTCGGCTGAGGTGGTGGAGCCGTGACTGCCTGAAATCGGGTGCGTGTCACTGAGTGATGCAGCAGGCTGGACCACCACATCGGAGCCACGGTTGTCCCAGGCCACTTTATGGTGACGCTGCATACGTTGATGCAGGGCCGTGGTGTCAGCATTGACACCCTGGCCACGCTTTACCTTATGCACACAGATTCAGCAAATGGCCATGTTCAGTTCACCTCCTCTGGCGGCTTATCAAAAAACTGCCACACTGCCGAGTAGGTGATTTTACCTACTCGGCAGTAGTTTTTTTTTAACATTCTTTTTTAAGAATGCTATTATTTTCCGTTATAACCATGTTATAACGGAAAATAATAAAGTGAAGTTCAGGTCCCCATTGACTTAAATGGGGTCCGGGTTCGGGATGAAGTTCGGGTCAAGTTCGGGTCCTGAACCCGAACTTTGACCTGAAGTTCGTCCGAACCCGGCAAACCCAAACTTCCACGGGTTCGCTCAACCCTAGTTACCACGAAGCTTGAGTAAATTGGGATTCGGTGCAAATCAAATTTTTCCTGAAATTCGGATCGAATTCCACTTCGTCAACTTCGATTCGCTCATCTCTAGTTATTACATTTCCCATCAGTCGTTTATTTTTCAAAAGTGAATAACTGTAATTTTGATCATCTTTCTGGGTACTGTAGTCCACCCTTTCCAGTTATTACTTTAGTTGCCCTCCTCTGAACCCTCTCCAGCATTGCCATCTCTGTCTTGTTCGTAGCAGCCCATATGTGGTCAGTGATTTTTAAAGTGGCAGGACTTTGTTCTCATCACAGGCATCTATGCCCCATCTGATGCAACCCATTATCTTATTGGCCTTGGCAGCAGCTGCCTGACACTGTTTGCTACAGTTAAGTTTACTGTCACCTAAAATTCCTAAGTCCTTTTCATGTCAGAGTTACCCAATGTTTTACCATTTTGTATCTAGTGGTGACTTATATATTCCCTTCCCAGGTCCATAACCTTACATTTGTCAGTGTTAAACCTCATTTGCCACTTCTCTGCCCAACCCTCCAATCTATCCAGATCCATGAGTTTAGTGTCATCAGCAAATATTGATACTTTACTGTGCAAGCCTTCTACAAGATCATTAATAAATATATTGAAGAGAATAGGGCCCAATACTGACCCCTGTGGTACCCCACTAGTGACAGTGACCCAATCTGAGTGTGTACCGTTAATAACCACCCCGTGTTTTCTATCACTGAGAAAGTTACTTAGGCCTCATGCACACGACTGTTATGTGTTTTGCGGTCCTCAAATTGCAGATCCGCAAAACGCGGATGGCGTCCGTGTGCATTCCGCAATTTGCGGAACAGCGCGGACAGCCATTAATATAATTGCCTGTTCTTGTCCGCAAAACGGACAAGAATAGGACAGGCTATATTTTTTGGCGGACCACGGAACGGAGCAACAGGTGTGGACAGCACACGGAGTGCTGTCCGCAACTTTTGCGGCACGATTGAAGTGAATGGTTCCGCATCCAAGCCGCAAATACTGCGGCTCGGATGGGGACCAAAACAACGGTTGTGTGCATGAGGCCTTACCCACATACAGATATTTTCTCCCAGTCCAAGCATTCTCATTTTATGTACCAACCATTTATGTGGCACAGTATCAAATGCTTTGGAGACGTCCAGATATATAACATCCATTTACTCGATACAGTCTACAACTTACCTCTTCTTAGAAACTGTTTAGATTAGTTTGACAGGACCAATCCCTCATAAATCCATGCTGATACTGTGTTATACATTTATTTTCAATGAGATACTCCAGGATAGCATCTCTTAGAAAACCTCCAAATAATTTACCCACAAATGATGTTAAAGAGGACCTTTCGTGGGATTATGTGTTAGTACTTTTTTTTTTCTAAAATACCCTTCCGTTCCGCCGATATGTCCCCCGCTGTTTTTGGTACCTGATATGTTAATTTAGACCATCGGTACAGGGAGGAGGAGACATTTTGTTTTTTCAATGGGCGTGTCCTCCTCCCTCGCTGTAGCGCGGTCCATTTGCAGCGGACCGTGTCACAGCCAGGGAGAAAAAACAGCTCACCTTCTCCCTGTGACTGGCTGCGGGACCCGCACCTATCAGACAATGGGGCCATATCCTAGCGATATGCCCCCATTGTCTGTGATGGTAATACCCCTTTAACATAGATGCACAGGTTATGATTCCCTATGTAGATTTCTGGAGAACCACAAGTCCAGAACTTTAGATGACCATTTCCTTATCAATATCAGCAGTTCATATGAGAAAAACTTAACATACTGTAGATTAATAAGAGTTATTCCTATAATTTTCTAGATTCCCGATGAGCTGGGAACAACTTGGTCTAATAGTAAAATGGTCAATTTATTTTCAAGATCAATAATGAGGTTCATAAATTTGGAATTTATAAACAGTATATTGTATTTACATTTAATTACTCAAACACTAGCCATAAAAAATTCTCATAAGAATGACACCTGTTGACTCCTCGTGATAAGAACAGATAAGAATAGGAAAACATATGCTTTCTTATCTGTTCTCAGAATATCAAGCTGCCTTCTATAATATAACTATAATTACTAATTTAGTGAATTGATGTGTCTTTCCTTTGTATGACAGACTACACATGCTGTTATACCACAGATCAATCCTCTTAAAGTGGCCGTACATCTTAAAAAACTGTTGACCAACTGCTGTTTCTCCCAACTCACTCATTCACATGTGATGTTTGGTCCATCATCGGTTGGTGGAAAGTCAGGAGGCTCCCATAGACCTAAAGACCTCTTTATATGGGCTAATGATCAGGGCAATTTTCGGAAAGGAGTCTTCATAGGAATGCTCATTCCTATTAATTGTCCTGTGTGAAGCTGGTTGTTAGGCCTCATGCACACGACCGTATTTCGGGTCCGCATCCGAGCCGCAGTTTTTGCGGCTCGAGTGCGGACCCATTCACTTCAATGGGGCTGCAAAAGATGCGGACAGCATGTCCTATTCTTGTCCATTTTGCGGACAAGAATAGGCATTTCTACAATGGGCCGCCCGTTCCGCAAATTGCGGAAAGCACACGGGCGGCTTCCATTTTTTGCGGATCCGCGGTTTGCAGACCGGAATGCAAAAAAACGGAATGGTCGTGTGCATGAGGCCTTAGGTTGTTAGCAGGAATGCATCTTTGATGCAGATACCTCAATTAACAATTCTGGGCAGCAAGATTGTTTTGTGTAAACAGACATTTGCTGCTCAGAAACTGAGGACAAGCAATCACAGTAGCAATTGATTGCCCCAATATAGAGGAGATGATTGCTGAATGTGAATGCAGCACTCACCTCCTCTAATGAAAAGGTAATTGCGTGCTGAGTTGGCTTGTGTAAATGGTGTTTAGGCCAGTTGGCCAGGCCCAATTGTAATAAAGGGTTCGGAATTCTGACGACTTCTGTCTTATCTGTATGAGGGCCGTAAGGGTATGTTCACATTGCTAAAATATGCCACTGATTCAGCAGCGGAAATGGGACATTTTCTGCTGCTAAATTCATATTCAAGACTCCACGAACAGTTTGCCTATTGACTTTAACCGCCTCACGTCCGCCCATAGGATATAAACGTCCTATGGGTGGACGTCTATTTCTGACAGCACGTTTTAAAACGTCCTGTCAGAAATAGCAGCTGCACGCTAATCGTGCAGCTGCTGATCGGGTTGCCCGCTGTCAGTGACAGCAGGGCAACCCAGAGATAAGGCAGGGACAGTGCCCAGGTGTCCCTGCCTTCACGATCGCTGCAGACACAGCGCTCACCGAGCGCTGTGTCTGCAGAGCAGGAAGCGCTGTGCGCTTCCTGTTCCGGCCCGGCGGTCATGTGACCGCCGTGACCGGAGAGTGCATGAGCTGTGTGAGGTCTCTCAGAGACCTCGATCAGCCCTGCTGTGAGGCTGTACAGCGCAGGATTGCTGCTGTACAGCCTCTATAGGGGTGCATTTCTTCTGTAACTGGGGCTACTATGTCAGCCCCAGTTACAGGAGAAATCAACAGTGTAAAAAAAAATAAAAAGTGAAGTAAATGTCCCCCAGAGGTCTTGTATGACCTTATGGGGGACGAAAAGTGTAAAATAAAATAAAAATAAAATAAAGGGTTGAAAAAATAAAATCAAAAAAAGTTTCACATGTAAAAAAAAAAAAAATCCCAAGTAAGGAATAAAAAAAAAAATTAAAAATAGAAAAAATAAAATAAAATAGACATATTTAGTATTTCCGCGTCCGTAAAAACCAGCTCTCTAAAAATATCACATGACCTAACCCCTCGGGTGAACAGCGTAAAAAATAAATAAAAAAAACTGTGTCAAAACAAGCAATTTTTGTCACCTTGCATCACAAAAGGTGCAACACCAAGTGATCAAAAACGCGTATGTCCCACAAAATGGTACCAATAAAACCGTCACCTCATCCCGCAAAAAATGAGCCCCTACATAAGAAAATCTCTCAAAAAATAAAAAAACTATAGCTCTTAGAACATGGAGACACTAAAACATCATTTTTTTGGTTTCAAAAATGCTATTATTGTGTTAAAGTGAAACAAATAAAAAAAAGTATACATATTAGGTATTGCCGCGTCCGTAAAAACCAGCTCTATAAAAATATCACATGACCTAACCCCTCGGGTGAACACCGTAAAAAAAAAAAAATGTGTCAAAACAAGCAATTTTTGTCACCTTGCATCACAAAAGGTGCAACACCAAGTGATCAAAAACGCGTATGTCCCACAAAATGGTACCAAAAAAACCGTCACCTCATCCCGCAAAAAATGAGCCCCTACATAAGAAAATCTCTCAAAAAATAAAAAAACTATAGCTCTCAGAACATGGACACATTAAAACATAATTTTTTGGTTTCAAAAATGCTATTATTGTGTAAAACTTTAATAAATGAGAAAAAGTATACATATTAGGTATCGCCACGTCCGTAACAATCTGCTCTATAAAAATGTCACTTGACTGAACCCCTCAGGTGAACGCTGTAAAAAATAAATAAATAGAAACTGTGCTAAAACAACCAATTTTTTGGTCACCTTGCCCCATAAAGTGTTATAATGAATGATCAAAAAATCATATGTACCCAAAAATAGTACTAATAAAACTGGCACCTTATCCCCTAGTTTCCAAAATGGGGTCACTTCTTGGGAGTTTCTACTGTAAGGGTGCATCAGGGCGCTTCAAATGGGACATGGCATCTAAAAACCATGTGGAGTTCCTTTCCTTCTGCGCCCTGCCGTGTGCCCATACAGCAGTTTATGACCACATGTGGGGTGTTTCTGTAAACCGCAGAATCTGGGTAATAAATATTGAGTTTTGTTTGGCTGTTAACCATCGATTTGTTAGAGAAAAAAATTGATTAAAATGGAAAATCTGCCAAAAAAGTGAAATTTTAAAATTTGATCTCCATTTTCCTTTAATTCTTGTGGAACGCCTAAAGGGTTAACAAAGTTTGTAAAATCGGTTTTGAATACCTTGAGGGGTGTAGTTTCTACAATGGGGTCATTTATGGGGGTATCCACTATGTAGGCCCCACAAAGTGACTTCAGACCTGAACTGGTCCTTATAAAGTGGGTTTTGGCAATTTTCTTAAAAATTTGAAGAATTGCTTCTAAACTTCTAAGCCTTCTAACGTCCTAAAAAAATAAAATGACATTTCCAAAATGATGCCAACATAAAGTAGACATATGGGGAATGTTAAATAATAAATATTTTATGAGGTATCACTTTCTGTTTTAAAAGCAGAGAAATTGAAATTTAGAAAATTGCGAATTTTTCAAATTTTTGGGTAAATTTGGGATTTTTTCATAAATAAAGGTGAAATATTTTGACTCAAATTTATGACTATCGTGAAGTACAATGTGTCACGAGAAAACAATCTCTGAATGACTTGGATAAATAAAGGCGTTCCAAAGTTATTACCACATAAAGTGAGATATGTCAGTTTTGCAAAATTTGGCCTGGTCAGGAAGGGGGCAAAGGGCCCAGATGGGAAGTGGTTAATTAAAATGCTTCAGAACTGGCATGTTACCTTTTAGAAGTAGATTTGATAGTGGATTTCTTAGAAGTCAAGGGGGAAGCAGAAAAACCCTCAACCAAAAACTCTTCAAAAATGCTTGTGAACATCTGTCTGTCTGTGAACCACCACCAAATTACAAATCTGTCATCTACTGATCTACTGATCTGTTACTGATTTTTCAGCTGTGGTTTTAGCCATGTGAACATACCTTTAGGGCTCATGCACACAACCATATGCCCTCTCAGCCATATGTCCCAGAGCGGCATACATCGTGCGCACGGGAGAGCACAGCATCATAGGTTGCTATGATGCTGTGCGCATCTGGCCGCCTGCGGGGCTATTGTCCCGCACTCTTAATATCATATGAGTGCAGGACAATAGTCCGGCGGGCGGCCCGATGCGCACAGCATCATAGTAAACTATGATGCTGTGCGCTCCCGTGCGCGCCATATGTCCCAGAGCGGCATACATCGTGCGCACGGGAGCGCACAGCATCATAGGTTACTATGATGCTGTGCGCATCTGGCCGCCTGCGGGGCTATTGTCCCGCACTCTTAATATCATATGAGTGCAGGACAATAGTCCGGAGGGCGGCCCGATGCGCACAGCATCATAGTAAACTATGATGCTGTGTACTCCCGTGCGCACGATGTATCGGGACATATGGCCCGCTCACGGACCTTATGTCTCGGAGGACATACGGTCGTGTGCATGAGCCCTAAACGTGTATTTACATACACAGGTTTTCCAGACTTTTATCTGTGGTTATGGCAAAGTTGCTGTAAAATCTATAGCATTTTTATCACAACTTTCCTCAAATAATGGCAGAAAAATGGCACAAAAAGTCACATGTAAATAACATAATTCTGCAAAAAATTTATTTTTAAAGGAGCATAGACTTAAGTATTAAGATACCCTTTGCTATGACACTTGAAATTTAGCTCGGAAGGCCTTCCATTTCTCTTGATCATCTCTGAGATGTTTCTACAACTTCATTGGAGTCAAGTGGTAAATTCAGTTGACTGGACATGATTTGGAAAGACACAACCCTGTCTATATAAGGTCTCACATCTGACAATTATCAGAACAATTATCAAATATCAGAGCAAAAACAAAGCCATGAGAGCTCACTGATAGGATTGTGTGGATGAAAATGTCTGGTACAAAAAAAAAATATAATCTGCTGAACTAAAACCAAGAACTCAATGGTCACTGTGGCTGAGCTCCAAATATTCTGTGTACAGATGGGAGAAACTTCCAAAGGTCAACCATCATTGCAGCATTCCACCAATCTGGGCTTCATGGGAGAGTGGCCAGAAAGAAGCTTTCAATCAGTAAAAGACACATGAAAGCCACCTGGAGTTTACAAAAAAGCACCTCTCAGCCTGTGAGAAAAAAAAAATCCCTGGACTGATAAAACCAAGACTGAAATTTTTGGCCTCAATTAAGAGTAATATCTGGAGGAAATAAGGCACTGCTCATGACCTGTCCAATACCATCCCTACAGTGAAGCATTGTAGTGGAAAAATCATGCAGTGGGGGGGAGGGGGGTTCAGAGGCTGGGACAGGGAGACTGGTCAAAGTACAGAGATAGTCTTAAGGATAACCTGATCTAGATTGCTCTGAACCTCAGACCTTCCAACAAGACAATGACCTTAAGCACCATTCAGCCATTACAACACAACAGTGGCTTAGGGACAACTCTGTGAATGTCCTTGATTGGCCTAGCCAGTGCCCTAACTTGAATCCGATCTAACATCTCTGGAGAAACTTGAAAATGACAGAGTTTGAGAGGATCTGCAGGGAAGAATGGCAGACAATCTCCAAATCCAGGTGTGCAAACCTTGTGTCATCATACCCAAAAGCTTGAAGACTAATCGCTGCCAAAGGTGCTTCAAGTACTGAGTAAAGGGTCTGAATACTTATGTCAATGGAATATCTTAGTTTTTCCCTTTTCAATAAATTTGCAAACAGTTTTAACATTCTGGTTTCACTGTGTCATTATGTGGTATTGAGTGCAGAATGATGGGGGGAAAAAACAGCATTTTATTTTTTATTTTAGCACAAGGCCATAACATAACATAAAGTGCCCAAAGCATATACAAATGATCCATGTGTGTCTATTTTACCCTGGCCCTATCTGCTCTTGGCAGTATTTGTGCATTCATTAAAGAGGTTATCTTACAAATTTAAAACTCTTTTTTACTCAATTTTCTTCTTTATGGAGAACTTTCTTCCCTTTCTGTGGGTGGGCAGCTGCTCACACGAGACAATCAGACATCTATATCTCACTGGATGCATTGCAATTAGCACTTTATACCTCATTCCTCACTTGCATACTAAATTGTCCCCTGCATATAGGTCCAGAGATTCATATAGTATCTAGTGCCACCACAATTTCCTTCTTCACTGTCTAGAGAGATATAGCTATATACTTCTATGAATTTAAAAATGGCATGAATAAATAAAAGCTGGCTGGACCCCTTCACCTGCTTCTCAATGAGATCACTACGCCAGCACTGGGGGAGGGGAACAGTGAAGCTTTTGAGCATGTTATTCCAGCACTGAATGCAGGAAAAGGTGGACCAGAAGGATAAACAGCAGGGGGCGCTGCCACAGAAAAAAAATGTAAACGACATTAAAGAAACAATATGTTTACGGCTTGTATATTATACCAATAATGGGTTTGAAATTATCTATTTAGTGCCTAGTAATACTTCTTGTGGAATAACCCCTTTAAAATATTTCTGGACCTGGATGACTATGGCCTATGTAAGGAGGCAATGTGTAAAGCTTGAAGAGGAAGATGTATTTCTAAACTGTGATCTTCTTTTTAAGTTGTAATTTCATGCATTAGACAATATATGCATATACTTGAAATCATCACACATAGGAGAATTTGATGAAATAGAAATATATTACCTTCATCAGAAGTCTCATTGATGATCATTAACATCAGCTCCAACTGGGCAAGTTTTGAAGCATAATGAAGTGGTGTGGCCTCATTATCATCTCTAGCCATCAGACTTAGAGGATTCTTCAATATGAAACTCCGGATGCCGCAAACGTGGCCTTCTTGAATTAGCTGAATTATAATAATATAATGATAATTTACATCATATACAGTATACATACAAGCAAACATACAAGCAAACATATCTTTCACATCATAGCTCCAAACCAAGAATATTTTGAATGATGTAACAAAAAGTATTTGTTTTAACAAAGTTAAACTACATATATTTATGCAGCTGGCGAGAAACAGTACTAGGCACAATACACACTTGTGTATAAAGGCTCGGCACAATAAGGTAAGGTGCCCATAGACATTATCCCCTTTAGAGACCAGCCTGTTTTGGGCCTTAGAGTTTTAGATAATGTTTTTCATTTTTTTATTGTCACATTCCAAGAGCTATAACTTCTTTATTTTTCAGGTGATGTAGTCGTATGTTTTTTGCAGGAAAGTTGCAGGCTTTAGTGGCACCATTTTGAGGTACACCTAACTTACTGATTACCTTACATTAAAGAGGTAGCCTGGGCTTTTAATATTAATGACCTAATCTCAGGATAGATCATCAATATCAGATTGACTGGGAAGCAACACCCGGCACCCCGCCGATCAGCTGTATGAAGAGACAACACACACAGTGCACATGTGCCATCTCCCTTCTCTCTTCCTGTTCACCGCTGCAGTCTATGGTCTTTATATTAAAAGCCCGGACAACCCCTGTAACTCTTTTTATGGGGAATGTGGAAAAACAGCAATAAAGTCACATACATTTTAAATTCATATAATAATAAAATTTAAATAAATATGTGGTGAGGATTTTTGCATATTTTTCCATCGGAAGAAAGGAAATTGTGTTTTTATTTATTTATTAACACTATTTTTGTAACCATTTGCAAGTCCCACAAAGAGACTTTGACAGGCAATCTTTTGATTGCTTCTGTAATACACTGTATTGCTGATGCAGTATAGTATATTATACTTTCTTTGCTATACTGACAGCACCAGCAGGCTGCAATAGAGAGGCGCCGGCTGATACAAATATTCTGCAGGCAGGTCTGGAGCCTTCATTAGGCACCAGACTTCCATGCGAAGACATCGACACATCACTATCTAACTCGTAGGGTGCTGATGAGAGACAGAGGCAGTCCCCTCCAGTTAAAGGGGTTTTCCAAGACTTTACCAATTAACATGACGTCATATGGCCTAGGGAAAGCTGAGTGAAGGTTGTGGCACTACTGTGAGAGCTGCTGCCTTCTCAAACAGCTGATCGTCAGGGATCATGGGTGTTAGACCCCCACCAATCAGATACTGATGACCTATCTAGAGGATAGGTCATCAGTTGTGAAGTCTCAGAAAACCCTTTTAAACCACTTAGATGCCAAGGTCGCTATTGACCACAGCATCTAAGAGGTTAAACAGCCCAGATGACATATCCTGCCATTCATGGCTGCTAGAGGAGGGACCCAGCTCTTATGTGAAAGCCCAGATCTTGCTCTCCACTGCACGGGTCTCTTAGAGTAAGCTGTGGCAAAAAGGCATATGGGCGTCACTAACGGTCAAGTGCGGATTGGAAACTTAAAGAGGACCTTTAACCACTTCTGACATGTCTTTTTTCATAGCTTCATGCATTCCCCACGTAATAATAATTCTGGAGCATCTATTCTTATGGCTCTATGTTGTGCCATTCCTTTATTATTTCTACTAGAAGTTATGAATGAATTTCTAGCAGTCTGCAGTAAGGGTACAGAGGGGTGGTAACAAGTTGGGGGCGTGTACCTGCAAAGTCTGAAAATGGCAGCACTGATTTGATAGAGTGAGTCTGCGCAGGTACACTCCCCAACTTGTTACCACCCCTCTGTACCCTTACTGAAGGCTAATAAAAATTCATTCATAACTTCTAGTAGAAATAAAAAAGGAGTAAACATAGAGCCATAAGAATAGATGCTCCAGAATTGTTATTACATGGGGAATGCATCTAACTATTAAAACAAACATGTCAGGAATGGTGAACGGTCCTTTTTAAAGTGGCCCTGGAAAAAATCGAAAAGTGACCCCATGTTGTAAGTGGGACAAAATTGACAGAAGATGGGACAAAACAAGTAGGTGGCGACAACAGAAATAGGTGGGGCCTACAATACCATAGTGCAGCCCAGCATACCGCCCCAGCAGAACCAAATACCACAGGGCAGCACAAAATACAGCCGCCAAAACCACAGTATGAAAGTGTATCACCGTCATGAGGACTGTAATGCAGTTAAATTCAAGAGGGCACCTGTAGCCGTTGAGCATCAGATCATTATGTACATGGTCCGCGGCCATCAAGAGGGCTTGAGTGGCCCCCTGGGCATCGGACCACTGGGAGATTTCCCTGTAGGATCTATGGCCAATCTGCCCCTGTTAATGGGTTAAAACAGCCTTACTGTAAGAGTTTGGCTGAAAAACATCATGGCATGCTCCACTGGATGTTGTATTTCACAGCTATTATCAACAAGAAGCAGCCTTAATCGAAGAAAAACTCCATATTATGGGCTTGTACAAAACACCAAATGACAGCACACAGTATCCCTATAGCTCAGTAGCCAACTTCCTACTGATAAGAGTCAAAAAAGTCAATCTTTATACAAAAGATGGTCGCGCTGCCAGGTATACATCTCAATTCACATGCTCAAGAGAAGTGGCAATCTCCTTTGACACAACTAGCACACCTGAGTCCCGCCGGATAGTAGCCTTTTCTCAAAGCAACCTTCCTACGGAATCAAAGTTTCGTGTACATAGTGAAGGGCCGCAAAGTTGAGTTAACGAAACACTTATTATATTCACAAAAAAATCAGGAATAACACGCCTTAAATAATGATAAAATCAGGTCCATCAGGTCCATCAAACACAATGCCTGACCTAGGTTTCGCCGATAAGGCTTCCTCGGGGGCGATCATACCACCCTTCTTTGCACACTGCATTATAAAGGGTTAATCTTCATCCCCTCCCCTTCCTTTGCATACAACACCCACCCAATAAATTATATTCTTTAAAACATTTGATACATATATTACTGCACATGTTACATATTCTTCCTTAGGACCATAAATAATCATAAAACATACATAAATACTGAATAAATAAGAACATAAAAATAGATCATATCCGATATCAGAATCCAATACAGACCCACTCCTATTCGGAGCGCTGCAGCTGTCCCCAATATTACAAGAAACAATATCCAACATGGTCATACATCCAGCCGCAGATACTCTAAAATCGGTCCATTCTGTACTGTTTAATTAAAATGACCTCCCTCCTATATTCCTTAATTTCATTCATAACTTCTTCCCTAGTCACATGATATCATACCGCCAATAGCTAACCACTATCGGCTACACCCACTTCACACCCACTTTTTACTTGACCAATAAGCAGGGATCTCACACTATTCCACCAGACAGGGCTTCAAATCGAAATCAATGTTTAAACCACGGGGCTGTAATGTCTTCATTTTGAATATCCATTCCACTTCTCGTCGATCTATCTGTCTCACAGGGTCGCCTCCTCTCCAGTCCAATTTCACCTTTTCCACTCCTGCAAACCACAGACCTCTCGGGTCCTTACCATGCATTTTCTTAAAATGTATTGATACACTATGACTTTCTAACCCTTTCTTTATATTGTTAATATGCTTCTGTATCCTTGTCTTAAGTTTACGCAATGTTCTCCCTATATAAAACAATCCACAGGGGCATTTCAACAAATATACTATTCCCATATGTTCACAACCTATTTCCCCTTTTATTTTATATTCTTCTCCACTTCCTGCTACTATTTTTTTTATCATCCTTGCTGCGGTTTCTGCATGCAATGCAGAATCCACACCATGTGAACTGATCCCTCTCTTTCTTTTCCATTTTCACTGGGATGTAACTCCGGACAAGACAACTCTTCAAATCACTATTAGGCTACATTCACACGTCAGTATTTTTCTATATCCCGATTTTCGGTCCGTTTTTTGCGGATCCGTTGTTCCTGAAAATGTTTCCGTATGTCATCCGTATGTCATCCGTTTTTTGCGGATCCTCAAAAAACAGAAACATGTATAAATTTCAATAAGCAAATAAAGTTTGGATTTCTTTGAAAAAAATAAATAAATAAATAAAATAAAAATTAAAATGTAATTTCCAGGAACGGAATCCGCATAAAACGGATGACATACGTAATGACATCCGAATGTCTTCCGTTTTTTGCGGATCCATTGACTTTGTATTGTACCAGGATCCGATTTTTGCGGAAAAGAATAGGACAAGTTTTATATTTAATCGGACATGCGGAACGGAACAACGGAAACGGACAGCACACATTGTGTTGTCCGATTTTTTCCAGGACCCATGGAAAATGAATGGGTCCAGAACTGGTCCTGATCTGTTCCGCAAAAAACGGAACAGATCAGGAAAGAAAAAACGGACGTGTGAATGGACCCTTAGTGGGTATTTCATCTACATTTCAGATGGCTGATATATTTTATTTTAGATCTAATTTTAAATGTGATTTTGATTTAGTATTTACTTCTATGAGTGTGGAAAAAAATCCTGACAACTTAGAAGCTATTTTCTCTGAGTTAGAGAAGGAGCTAATTAAGGAGGTGAGAACCACCTGGTACATCATAGCCCTGGAGAAATATTTGGTGGATGGAAAAATCCCTGAGGGATGAGGGATTAAGGTGGCAGTTGCCTTTTAACTCAGAAGAAAAAGAGGATTTTGATGAATGTGGCATGAGAGTGCTGAAGTTTATTATAAGGAAAAGGAAAAGAAAATTGGTCCAAATTAATGAAAATATTGAGAAATTTAAACATCATCTGCATCCGTATAGAGACAGAAGGGAATATGGAGATCTGTCCCAAAGATGTCAGGACAATATGATAAGATCAGAAAAAGAAGTACGGATAAAAAATACAAGAAATATATAAAAATATGTGAGGATTATAAATGTAATAAGGTATACAAATGGAGGAGTAAGGGATATGAGAGTTAAACGAGCAATAAGGACAGTAGTCAAAGATCCAAAAAGAATTCCCCCAAAAACAGTAAATGGGATTCAGAGAGAAGTAGACAAAATAGGGTGAAGTCCAGGGAAGAACAATCCACAAAAAAGAAAATCTAACCAAGGAAGGAGGGGAGGAAGGAGAAAACAGCTCGAAGGCAAAGAAAATCAGGGAGAAATGAAAGGGATATATAATTTGAGCTCCCATCAGCTGACAGATTCAGAAAAGAGGTTATTGAATAAGGATTTTAAGTTTGCCCCTACAAAAAAAAACAAAAAACAAGTTTGCGATTTTTTGGGATATACATAAATATGTGAGACAACTAAATATGGGCAAATATGCGATCAATAAAAAAAAAAGAAACGGTTAGAAAGTCATAGTGTATCGATGCATTTTAAGAAAATGCATGGTAAGGACCCGAGAGGTCTGTGGTTTGCAGGAGTGGAAAAGGTGAAATTGGACTGGAGAGGAGGCGACCCCGTGAGACAGATAGATCGACGAGAAGTGGAATGGATATTCAAAATGAAGACATTACAGCCCCGTGGTTTAAACTTTGATTTTGATTTGAAGCCCTGTCTGGTGGAATAGTGTGAGATCCCTGCTTATTGGTCAAGTAAAAAGTGGGTGTGAAGTGGGTGTAGCCGATAGTGGTTAGCTATTGGCGGTATGATATCATGTGACTAGGGAAGAAGTTATGAATGAAATTAAGGAATATAGGAGGGAGGTAATTTTAATGAAACAGTACAGAATGGACCGATTTTGGAGTGTCTGCAGCTGGATGTATGACCGTGTTGGATATTGTTTCTTGTAATATTGGGGACAGCTGCAGCGCTCCGAATAGGAGTGGGTCTGTATTGGATTCTGATATTGGATATGATCTGTTTTTATGTTCTTATTTATTCAGTATTTATGTATGTTTTATGATTATTTATGGTCCTAAGGAAGAATATGTAACATGTGCAATGATATATTTATCAAATGTTTTAAAGAATATAATTTATAGGGTGGGTGTTGTATGCAAAGGAAGGGGAAGGGATGAAGATTAACCCTTTATAATGCAGTGTGCAGAGACGGGTGGTATGATCGCCCCTGAGGAAGCCTTATTGGCGAAACCTAGGTCAGGCATTGTGTTTGATGGACCTGAATTTATGATAATTTAAGGCGTGTTATTCACGATTTTATTATGAGTATAATAAAAGAGTTTCGTTAACTCAACTTTGCGGCCCTTCACTATGTACCCGAAACTTTGCTTTGAGAAAAGGCTACTATCTGGCAGGACTCAGGTGTGCTGGTTGTGTCAAAGAAGATTGCAGCTTCTCTTCAGCTTGTGAATTGAGACGTATACCTGGCAACACGACCACCTTTTGTATAAAGACTGATTCATTGTGATTTACCTGCATCACACGGAGGTCAGCGAAGCCGATTTGACATCAAGAAACGCAGTGGTGAACTTTTTATTTTTGATTTCTTTTTATTTAAATATTTTTTGAATTTCTTAGATGACAATGTCAGTGGGGTTGAGAGAACTGAAAATGTTTTATAGGCACCACAGACATAATTAAGACATAATTAAGTATAGGAAAATGTATAAATATAGGAATAAGTCAGAGGGCTTACTAGAAGTCTGTATTCCAATGCAAAATCTAAACAACTGCCCCCAACTTAGCATTCATCTCCAAGTATAAAAAGACCACGTGCTGGGCTACTTCAGACACAGTGTTCGTGGGCCATGTCTTGGCTATAGCCTAGCTCTCTATGCAATCCTAGAGAACCCCTTTTTAAATAAGTTTTCCATGAGTTCGATATTAACCCATAGTAAGGATAGATCCTGAATATATCAGTGGGGGTCCGAATACCATACCCCCAATTAACTGTTTGAAGAGGCCATGACGCTCCTCATAGTGTAACAAGCACAGTGCCATGCATTGTATAGTGGATGTGCTTGGTATTGCAGCTTAGACCAATTCACTTGAATGTAAATGAGCAGTGCCTAGGCCACGTGACCGATACTCGTGATGCCAGTGCCATGGCCTTTACATTAGCAACGCGGCCTCTTCAAACAGCTGATTGGCCGGAGTGAGGATAGGTAATTTATACCAAAATCCTAATAAAAAAAACTTTAAACAAAAACAGAATTCCAGAGCAAACCTTTAGAAGGTAATTGCACCCAATATGCCAAAAATTTATGTTATGGACATATTACTCTTATGATTGTGTTGGATGTTTTTATTTGTAAGATATGGAAAGCTCCTCTGTTTTACTTGCAAGCATTGATATGTGGTTTGTTCGTATTTTATTCCATTTCTAGGGCAGGTTAATGGGGGAAAACAGTCATGTGAATTGTACGATGCTTGTGCTTTCAACCAATATGTTTAGTTTATAATTAATGTGCAAAATGTGTAGTACTTGCATACTTGCATGTGTAGTACTATAGTTCATCATACTATGTTTGTGGCTTCAAGATAAGTCATGATGATACTGGATGGTGGTTTTCAACATGGTTATGTGTAGTCGGTGACTTGTGGAAGGGGGGAAGCTTACTGGTTAGAGTCTATAGTGATGAGCCTGCAGGATGATGGAGTTGTGTTGTGGTAACAGTCCCAAATTGCCTATTGAAAAGACTGGTAGGTCCAGTGAAGGGTCATGAGAAGTGCCACTCAGGTGGTGTGCGGGGAGCATCATAGCATGGAACCAATACAGCCACTTCCAGCTGAATTTGAGGAGATTCAACCATCTCAAGGGTCCACTAGTTTTTCAAGTGAGTTTGTGGAAGCTGCCACGTGCTGTGTTTGTGGTTATAATGTTGTGTTCAAGATCTGTGTCCTCTACATGTGGAGTGAACTGTAACCATTATGCTTAACACCCACCTGGAAATTAAGCTTGCATCTGATTAAACTGCTTGGACTACCTGTTTGCTGTCAACATTACACCATGCCTCACCAGAACATGTTATTTTGTGGCGCACCCTACTACTCTAGTCCATGCTATACCACTGTTGGGCTCCCTACAAACATAGAGTGCAAGAAAGGCTCACGTTAATGAATTCATCCCATAGAACAGGGCTCGACAAATCCCAGGCACGAGGTCGCCATGGCGATCAGGAATTTGGTCCTGGCGCTCGGGTATTTGTCAGCCCATTTTCAAAGGTGCACAGGCGACGGGTGCGGCGTGCCGGAGGGGGGCCCGTTCTGTCTGGAGGCAGCAGGAGTGGAGATGAACGCCTCCATTGTGGAAGCGCTCGTCCCCATATTCATCTGTATCGCCGTCCTCAGGACAGCAAGACAGCTGAATGGTGCGGAGGAGCACGGGAGAGGTGTCTCCATTGCCCGTTCCTCTGATAGGCTACAGGCCTAGTGCCTGTAGCCTATCAAAGGCCGGTGCAGGCGACGCAATTACGTCATCGCACCGCCTGAGCCTACAGTGCGGGACACAGGCCGGAAGAGGCCTGCATCGCATCACTGACAGCAGCATAAGGTAAGTATATGAGTTTATTGTTTTTATTATTTAAAGAATACTGTGACAAGTAGGGGGGTGGGGGCCCTATATACTTGCACAATATGGGGGGCGGGCACTATGGAGAAGAGGGGAAGCACTATGGGGCCCTATATACTGGCACAATATGGGGGCACTATGAAGAGGGGAAGCACTATAGGGGCCCTATATACTGGCACAATATGGGGGGCACTATGGAGAAGAGGGGAAGTACTATGGTGGCCCTATATACTGGCACAACATGGGGGGCACTCTGGAGAAGAGGGGAAGCACTATGGGGGCCCTATATTCTGGCACATTATGGGGGGCACTATGGAG
This sequence comes from Bufo bufo, assembly GCF_905171765.1. Taxonomy (NCBI): domain Eukaryota; kingdom Metazoa; phylum Chordata; class Amphibia; order Anura; family Bufonidae; genus Bufo; species Bufo bufo. The sequence goes on along the minus strand of NC_053393.1, from coordinate 109,999,069 downwards.
AAGAGGGGAAGGAGCACTATGGGGGCATCTACTGGGGGCCCTATGTACTGGCATGCATTATTGGGGGCCTCTATGGAGAAGTAGGGGGGAGCACTATGGGGGCATCTACTGGGGGCTTTATGACGCTGCTCCGCCTGGCTCCTAACTTTTTTTAGCTGGCTCCTAGATTCCAAGGAAATTTGTCAAGCCCTGCCATAGAACATCACTGCTCTCTATTCTCCCATTTGATGTATGCTTTGAGATGCAGAGCAAGCACAGTATCCTCGTCTTCAGCACAGGGAGAACATGTAGAGGACATCTCTCTGTCTCTGTGCATCCCTGCTCTCCCTTACATTCGGCCGTATATCAGCTGCAGCTAAGCATGTGACTCCTCTGAACCACCAATGAAATAAAAAAAATGAAAATGCCCATGCAAATATGGTGCTTCTGGGAAATGCAGTGTGCAGTGGTTACATGGTAGGAGAAGAAGGACTTTGCAAGCCGTGGAAAGCAGCAAAAACGGCAGACAAAGTGAGATTACTTTAGGGTGGGGAAGTTCATTTCCACAATTCATGAGGACATTGGGCATTTGGAAAAAGGGACAGATTGTGGAATAACCCCTTTAATTGGCAACACAGTCCCGCAATTCAGTGTACGCCATTCCATTATGCATTGGATCCCATTTGTTCCTTCACTAGAAGTAAGAACGTGTGGAGAAGTGGAGTAGAAATGTGCATTGCTAGAGCCAGCTTGACAATTGAGAGAATAGGACATGTGGTAATGAGTGAGTTGGAACTCGATCAAAATGGCCATGCAAACAGAGATCTGATTAAAAACAAACCAGGACTCTGGAGGAGCGCATGAACAGTTCTAGCTCCATACAGAAAAAAAAACTAAACTTCAAACTATGGAAAGTGCCATATAGCAACCACAAGTGTATATTCTAAAAGAGGCTGAGGGCGACCTGTCACCATGAGAATTCAGTGTCTCTGCAGCATGTTATAAAGCAGGAGGAGTTGAGCAAATTGATGTATAGTTTTAGGAAAAAGATTCAGGAAAACATGTAATTTACTTAAACGTCTGCTCTTTCATTGCTTAGAAGTCATGTGGTGGTCCTACTCACTGACTGATCGTTAGCTCTCTTTGCTCTAGTAATGAGCGGCATAGGCAGTATTCAAATTCACAATATGTAGCAAATTTTTGCCCGAATATTCGCCATAAATTTGCAAATTCGTGATCTCCATTCATTATTTACTGGATTGCGAAAATCGGCAATGTAATATATTCGCGATCAAAAAATTGCGATTAGAATATTCGCGATCAACACTAAGGGGTAGGCAATTTTCCTATTGATTGCTAGGGATGATGCTAAGTGCCGATATTTGCAATAAATTAGCAATTAGCATATTCGTGAATACGAATATATAGCACTATATTCAAAATATTTGCAAATTCTCGAAGTGGCGATATTCGCGATTCGAATATTCACGCTCAACACTATCACTGATAGGGACATCTTCTTGACTCTTAAAGGAGTTGTCCAGAATGTTGATATTGATGGTGTATCCTCAGGATAGGCCATCAATATGAGATCAATGGTGGCCTGACACTCTGCATCCCTGGTGATCAGCTGTTACCTCGTAGCTCCGTGCTAGAAGTCATCACCGGATGGAGCTGGTAGCGCCAACGCCGCTCCCACTGAAGTGAATGGAAGCAGCACTGCGGTTACTAGCTCTGTACACTGCTACAAGGTAACAGCTGATTGGCAGGAGTGCAGGGTGTCAAATCCATGCGATTTGATATTGATGGCCTATCCTGAGAAGAACGCCATCAATATCTACATCCTGGACACCCCTCTAAGCACAGAAGCAGATTTAAGTTAATAATTTAAAGGTTTTATTGAAAAATGTTTTACTTTTACAATAAAACAATATATCAATCTCAGCCCCTCCTGCTCTATAACATGCTGGCTGTAGATTGCACTGCATTTTATTATGACAGGTTTTCTTTAAGTGGCTTTTCTGACACATTAAAAGGGTATTCCATCACCCAAGACCACTGTCGATCATCTGTTTGAGAAGGCAGCAGTGCTCGTAGCTGATCCGTGGGGGTCCTGGGTGTCGGACCCCCACCGATCAGATTCCGATAACCTATCCAGAGGATAGGTCATCAGTTATAAAATATTGGAAAACCCTTTTAATTTTTATGAAAGGTTTATGCCAGTTTTGCAATAAACAAGAGTAGAAGGGACTTGCAGTCATTGCAGGAACTCATCTTGCATCTTACGTTGGGGACCGTGGAAAAGATTCAAGCACCATTTGACTAGTTTTAAAAAATAAGTCCCACTGTGTTTAAATTCCACAACTTACAATTTCTATACGGTACATAAGACGAAATGCATATGCTGGAAATTTTCTATTTTTCAGGTATCCACCACAAATCCAAACAAAATCAAGCACAAAAAACCCATATATAGAGCTTTCTTTGGATTGTAAACCTAAAATTTGCACTGATTTTCTCTGTAGTGTAAATGTAACTAATGTACTCTATTGCAGATTTTTTATTCCAGACTGAAAACTAATCCTAAAACAAAAGATCTCAGTTCCCCACCCCCAAAGCCAATGGACAATTTAAAGATAACACTGTAAAATGTAAGTATGATATATGGTTTATTAAAGATCAGTTTAGTAGTAGGCGGATCTACCGCCGAGACCCACACCGATCACAAGAACAGGGCCCTAGACCCCCTGCAGGCCCCCTGAAATGAACGGAGCGGCCCGATAGCTGAGCGTTCATTTCAGGGGGGCTGCAGGGCAGGGGCGTCGTTAGGTCAAAACATTTGGGGCTTGAGCCTCGGATGTTTTGTCCAGTGCCCCGAATGTTATGCTGGATTGCTGGTAGCATTTTTTGGCTATTCCAGGAATCTTTTATATTGATTGGACCTGGGCAACCCCACAGATCATCCCCCACCCCCCCTTGTACTTGTTCTGCTACTTTCCTGCTGCATCGGCATGAGTTCAGTCACTTCGGTGACATCGGTGCTCAATCCTGTCCTGCGGCGCATAATCCCGCCAGACCTTCCAAGGGAGGTCAAGGGTCTCGCAGGATCACGCGCCGCAGGACGGGATTGAGCACCGATGTCACCGAAGTGACTGAACTCATGGCGGCGCAGCAAATAAGTAGCGGAACAAGTACAAGGGGGGTGGGGGGATGATCTGTGGGGTTGCCCAGACGGCTAGGCTTTTCACAGTAGTTATTAACCCCATTCAGCAGTCCCCCATTCACTGAAGGCGGGACTGCTGAAAGGGGTTAATAGCTACTGTGAAGGCGGGACTGCTGAAAGGGGTTAATAACTACTGTGAATGGGGGACTGCTGAAAGGTGTTAATAACTACTGTGAAGGGGGGACTGCTGAAAGGCCTTAAAGTAAAAGGGGGGTCGGGGGATGATCTGTGGGGTTGCCCCGTTCACTGAAGGGGGGATTGCTGAAAGGGGTTAATAACTGTCAAGGGTGGACTGCTGAAAGGGGTTAATAACTACTGTGAATGCCCCCTGATGGGGGTGTGGCTTCATTGGGTGGGGCGTGGCTTCACGGGGGCGTGGAATAGTGGGCTTGTGCCCCGGATGTTTTCAGACCCTAGCAACGCCCCTGCTGCAGGGGGTACGGGGCCCCTGTTCTCATGATCGGGGGGGGGGGGGGGCACCAGTAGGGCCCCCACAGATTTAATAACTTTAAAAACCGGAATACCCCTTTCCTCTGGATAGATCATCAGTATCTGACCAGTGGGGGTCTGACACCTGGGACCCCCAACGAGCAGCTGTTTGAGAAGCCACCGGCACTCGCAGAAGGGCTGCGGTCTTCTCGCAGTTTAGCCTAGGTCTTGCAGGTGCAGCTCAGCCTCATTGAAATGAATGGGGCTCAGCTGTGATAACAAGCACTGCTGCTGTACGATGTTTGACGCTGTGCTCAGTAAGCTGAGAGAAAGCCGCGGCACTACTACAAATCAGAATTTTTGGTGATTTAATTTGGGTGAATTTTTCAAAATGATGTTAGCAATTTTTTACGATCAGAATACAGGAAAGATTAAGAAAGACGATCAAATGACCCAAGACGGTATGCATGTATACACACCAACAAGCATTTCCTACAAAAACTGTACATTTTTTGGACTATTAAAAAAAAAAACTTAAAAAATACTACAGTGCACTGTTTTATTAAAAAGGTGGTTTGTTTACCTCCAACTGCCATGCGTTTACCCATGGTCCTAAACAACATGTCACTGTCACTTTGGTGTTAAATAGCTTGATTTGAGTTGCATAAGGTCCTAGGAGTCCCCATAATGTCATCCACAGAGTAAGGGTACTTTCACACTTGCGTTTTTCTTTTCCGGCATAGAGTTCCGTCCTAGGGGCTCTATACCGGAAAAGAACAGTTTTATCCCCATGCATTCTGAATGGAGAGCAATCCGTTCAGGAGGCGTCAGGATGTCTTCAGTTCAGTCTTTTTGACTGATCAGGACAGAGAAAAAACCGCAGCATGCTACGGTTTTATCTCCGACCAAAAAAACTAAAAAAAAATAAAAAAAATTTCCATAGGAATGTATTAGTGCCGGAATGCCGGATCCGTCCTTCTGGATGACACCGGAAAGACGGATCCGGTACTGCAATGCATTTTTCTGACTGATCAGGATCCTGAATAGTCTTACAAATGCCATCAGTCGGCATATGTTTTGCCGGATCCGGCAGGCAGTTCCGGCGACAGAACTGCTTGCCGGATCACTCTGCCGCAAGTGTGAAAGTAGCCTAACTGGAGCACTTATTTAAACCCAAATCAAATCACTTGACTGAATCTAATTTCCAGATATTCGACCATCACTAGTTGTGATATATGAGATGGAGGCATCTAATTGCAGGGCTGTATGGAAATGAGATTTGCCTCTGGGCTACTCTTTCTGTGGGTGCTGCCCTACAATGTTGGCAGCCATGCACTCTTGTGCTCCTGTGACGGTCGGACAAGTCATCTTATGAAATGTGATCGAAATGTGAACTCTCTCATGTTCATTTTGGCTTATCCATGTTACGTCACTATTTGAATGTGGACAGCAGGTTGTATGTGTTGACAGGCTCCAGCGAAGCAGTGAGCAATTCTATTACCCTGTGGGTACATGCCTATCATTTACATTTACTTTTTTGCACAAAAGCCTAGATATACTGTAAAAAATGACTTCTTCATAGGGATATACAGCAGCGTAAACTCACATACCTTAAATATATGCTGTGGGTCTTCCTGAATGGAGGTGCTGGAGTCAGAGTTCAGGATGACCCCATCATATGGGTCACTGTCCTTCTCCCCTGGGGGATGGAACATTCTCCTGATAGATTTCCTCATATTTCTTCTGTAGTTGAGCCCTCTTGGTTATTTTCTTCTTCCTAGAGATAAAAGAGTCAGAGTCACCACAGATATTATAGCAGGATTGTGCAGCAGTCAGTTCTGGAGGTGTCTGTACCAGTGAGACCAAGAATATAATTACATTCCCCGCTGGGTTCTTAACTTGACCTCCAACGCCTCCCGAGACCTATGGGGGAAATATAATGGTCCAGTGTTGTGTACTGGGATGAGAAGTGTTCAATGCATGCTGTCCTAGATAATGTAAGTAAATGCGAGGCTGCAGCACAGAAACTCCCTCACCAAGTCCCGCCTCGACATGGGAAGTCAATCTCAGGAGCGAGTCCTGACAGGCTATGTGTGAGACTTCTGCACAGTACTCAGGAGATCAGTGCTAGGGTCGCCATGCCATGTGCAGACCCCTAGCTCACAGGCTGCAGTGACCAGGAAATGCTGTTCTTTATGGTTATCTACTGGGAGCCCTGAAAGAGTCAGGAATGTCCCACTCTATTATCTGCTGCAGTTTGCAGTGTGTAACTTTTTTAACCCACGAAGGATATGAATGTACAGTCAGTAACGTTTAGCTTGTGTTACTCGAGGCTCTATCTGTCTCCTGACAACAATTATAGCTTCTAGCTTAAGGTACTTTCACACTTGCGTTTTTCTTTTCCGGCACTGAGTTCCGTCCTAGGGGCTCTATACCGGAAAAGAACTGATCAGTTTTATCCTAATGCATTCTGAATGGAGAGCAATCGGTTTAGGATGCATCAGGATGTCTTCAGTTCAGTCTTTTTGACTGATCAGGATGGAGATAATACCGCAGCATGCTACGGTTTAATCTCCGGCCATAAAAACTGAACACTTGTCGGAATTATTTTTTTACAAAGTAATGTATTAGTGCAGGATCCGGCATTCAAAATACCGGAATGCCGGATCCGTCCTTCCGTGCAGAACGAAAGAAATGTGGAAAAAAATTGGAACGGGTTTGTTTGTCCGTATGACAAACGGACAGACAGATCCGTTCTTGCAATTCATTTGTAAGACGGATCAGGATCCTGATCAGTCTTAAAATGCAATCAGTTGGCATACGTTTTTCCCGGATCCGGCAGGCAGTTCCGGCGATGGAACTGCCTGCCGGATTCCTCTGCCGCAAGTGTGAAAGTAGCTTTACTCTGGCAGGCTGTTCCGGCAGGGAACAGCCTGCCGGATCTCTCTGCATTCTGGCATTGCCGGAAGCTACCACATTGCCATCCGCTCAAATCACTATAATGGGGATCGGCGGAGATCTGGCTGAAACACCGAAAACATGGAGGGTATCCGACGGACAAAAAAACTGTGCAGTGGTCCTCATCTGGCCAAGACTCGTCATGTTTGCCGGTTTGCAGCCGGATCTCCGCTGGTCCCCATTATAGTGAATGGGGTGGACAGCAGCGGGTGTCAGGTAGCGTTCAGCAATGCTGGATCCAGACTTCTCTGGTAGCCTGCTCCCTGCTGGAGGTGTCTAAAGCTAATGTGAAACTAGCCTAAACTACTGTTATTTTGTTCTACTTCGAGGCCAGGTGGAGGCTCTCCCTGGTGGGGGATTATTTTGATTGGTATTGCAGGAGTGTAGCCTCTTCATGACGGAAAATTGTTCTGGGAAACACACAGTGAATTGCCCCAGAGGAACACTGCAAAGGGTTTATTAGTGGTGAAAGGATCAATTAAGTTTACTATTATAGCACTTATTTCTTTGTGCACTATGTATACCTAACAGCAATGTATGGGCAATATATGGTTAACTAACTGGCAGACCTGATTAGGTTACTAGGGTGAAGTACCTGTTCCGCCTCCCTGCTTAGTTAGTAAGTGCTAACGGAAAAAAGCTATAGGCAAGACTTATATGTGTGAGCAGACATAGGTCTGACAGCAGTGCCAGGTTGAGTGACAAACTGCAGCCCATAGGCTGAATTCACACGTCCGTGGAACACGGTCCGTGAGATACCGGATTGGCATCTGGCTGAGTGCAGGAGCGCATGGCGTCATTGGTTGCTATGACGCCGTGCGCTTCGTGCCGCCGCTGCTGTACAGTAATACACTCGTATAGATCATACAAGTGTATTGCTGTACAGCAGTGGCGGCACGAAGCGCATGGCATCATAGCAACCAATGACGCCGTGCGCTCCTGCACTCAGCCAGATGCCAATCCGGTATCTCACGGACCGTGTTCCACGGACGTGTGAATTCAGCCTATGGGCTGCAGTTTGTCACTCAACCTGGCACTGCTGTCAGACCTATGTCTGCTCACACATATAAGTCTTGCCTATAGCTTCTTTCCGTTAGCACTTACTAACTAAGCAGGGAGGCGGAACAGGTACTTCACCCTAGTAACCTAATCAGGTTCCTTTTAAACATATGTGTCTAAGGCCTCATGCACACGACCGTTGTTCTGGTCCGCATCCGTTTCTCCGTTCCGTGGCCCCGCAAAAAAAATCTAACATGTCCTATTCTTGTCCGTTTTGGGGACAAGAATAGGCATTTCTACAATGGGCTGCCTGTTCCGTTCCGCCAACTGCGGAAGGCACACGGGCGGCTTCCATGTTTTGCGGATCCGAAATTTGCGGACCGCAAAAAACGGAACAGGCCTAACTGCAGTTCCTTGGACCCAAAAGAGGAAAATATTCTCGGCGGTCCAACCCCCATATCATCAATAAATCCTAATAGGTTTTACACTAGCAGGAAGTGAGTGGCTCTAAAGGCAACTCCAGGTTTTTATTTTTCTCCTGGACCATTGGGGCCCACCGGAGGATCCTTTGTTACTCTGGTTGGCCAGTCTGATGCATGTGCCCTATTGCAAGGGGAGTTCTGTTCTGCAACTAACTTGACTGTGCCATATTTTCCTTCTGGGTCATACAATATATCCCTGCAAAAAGTAAATCTTTCACACTTGCGTTTTTGCTAAATCCGTCAGGGCTCAGCAAAAATGCTTCTGTTACTGATAATACAACCATCTGCATCCATTATGAACGGATCCGGTTGTATTATCTTTAACATAGCAAGGACGGATCCATCATGAACTCCATTGAAAGTCAATGGGGGATGGATCCATTTTCTATTGTGTCAGAGAAAACTGATCTGTCCCCATTGACTTGCATTGTGGGTCATGACGTCTTGCTCCTCATCCCATGACGGAAAGAAAACGGCAGATTGCTGCAGTTTGCTCACCGGTATGGGAATGCAACCAAACCGAACGGAATGCTTTTTGGAGCACTGGGTTCTGTTCAGTTACGTTTTGTCCCTATTAACAATGAATGGGGACAAAATGGAAGCGTTTTTTTTCCCCAGAAAATAGAAACTCTAGTGTGAAAGTAGCCTTAAACACTGATAACCATTCTTCAGTAGGACCATCAGCACAAGAAGGTAGACCACTACATAATCACATTTCTACACTCATCGGTAGCAGGTAACAGCCATTTTCATACATGCAAATAAATTAGCTCATACACTGTCCAGGTGTATATCTGAAAGACCGTGTGTAATCCTTGGGTTAATTAATAACTATATCTTAGTACTATAAATCCTCAGAGGAAGCAAGGAAGACTATTTGCTCATTGTTATTGCTAATTGGATTACAGTGTTAGAGCGGAAGGGGAGCCAGTCTGTAACCAATTATGTATGATGCTAGCAAGGATTATCTAGATGATCTTGGTATAATTAGTACTAATATCCTTTACCTATCCAGTAACAGTGAATATTTAAAAAACAAGTAATTAATTACTTGAAGTTTTGCCATTCCAGCAATAGGAGGCAATGTCTTGTTCCCTCTCCAGTGGCTTGTATGACATCTCAACGGACTTAAAGGGAACCTGTCACCGGGATTTTGTGCATAGAGCTGAGGACATGGGTTGCTAGATGGCCGCTAGCACATCCGCAATACCCAGTCCCCATAGCTCTGTGTGCCTTTATTGTGTAAAAAAAACTATTTGATACATATGCAAATAAACCTGAGACGAGTCCTGTCCCTGACTCATCTCACATACAGGACTCATATCAGATTAAGGCCTCATGCACACGACCGTTGTTGTGTTCCGTTCCGCAAAATGGGGTTCCGTGATCCGTTTCCGTTTTTGTTTCCGTGTGTCTTCCTTTATTTTTGGAGGATCACCAGACATAAAGGAAAGTAAAAAAAAGTCTAAGACAGGTTTGCCATGCAAATTATAGGAAAAAAACGGACGCGGACGCGTCAATGAGTCCGCAGTAAATCACGAAAAACGGCGCAACGGACACGGAATAAACAACGGTTGTGTGCATGAGGCCTAATTTGCATATGTATCAAACAGTTTTTTTTACACAATAAAAGCACACAGAGCTATGGGGACTGGGTATTGCGGATGTGCTAGCGGCCATCTAGCAACCCATATCCTCAGCTCTATACACAAAATCCCGGTGACAGGTTCTCTTTAAGGTGCATTTACACATGCCGAGGAGAAGCAGATTGTCGGGAAGGAAGCGTTCCTTCCCGTCAGTCGGCAGCTCGTTAAGAGGAGGTGAAGACCTGCATTTACATGCAGCGATCATCTCCACAGTATAAGGTCGAGAAATCAATTTTGCTCATCCTCATACATCTGCATCCCTTCTGGTCAGCAAATTGCTGTTTAGACCGTACAAACGATAATTTAGGTGCCTGCACGAATGACAGGATCACCCGATGAATGAGCATTTCGCTTGTTTATCAGGTGATCTGCTGTACCTGCAGACGGGCAGATTGTTGGGAATAAGCATTTGCAGGAACGTTTGTTCTCGATAGTCTGCCCAATAATCCACATTTGACATTAAAGTCATATTGTCGAATTTTAATAATGGGATGACCTTGCATATATGCTCTAGGAGTAAGAGCATAGTATAACCATTTTGCTTTGTTTGTCTACATTGATCTATAGATCAAATTCAAGCTAAATTTTATAAAATTTGAGTTGTATCTGAATCAGAGAGAGAAAGGGAATTCATGAAAAAAAACTAAGTTAGACTAGAGAGAAAAAATACAAGTCGTAGAAGACCTCAGAGTTTCATCTACAATTTTTCAGGCCAATTTGAGAATTTTCGAATTTAGTAGAATCGATTGGGCACATATCGAATTGGTCACCTGATTTGACCAAATCACACCCGAATGGAATTTAAAAAAATTTGCTCATCACTACTGCTTACAAAAATCATCTCTCCTCCTTCTCTCTTTGAAGAACCTAGCATGTCCATGTGTTAAATGAACAACCATAGGTTTTAATAGTCACTGAGTAATACTTTATTTGCCCAGTAGTGGCACTATAGAGGAATTTAACAGTTGTTGTCAGTAGGTTTCCTTAAAGAGGACCTTTCATTAGTTTAAAAACTAAAAACTAACTATTTCAGTGGGCAGAGCGGCGCCCAGGGGTCCCCCTGCACTTACTAGTGTGTCTGGACGCCGCTCCGTTCGCCCGGTATAGGCTCCGGTGTCTACAGCTCCCTCTGTTGTACTGGGCAGAGTTTTTGTATTAGGGTTGTCCCTTGCTGCAGCGCTGGCCAATCGTAGCGCACATCTTATAGCCTGGGACTCCCTCTGCCCACTGATATAGTTAGTTTTTAGTTTTTAAACTAGTGAAAGGTCCTCTTTAAAGAGGTTTTGACACTTCAGCAAGTGGCATTTATCATGTAGAGAAAGTTAAAGGGGTTTTCTCAACTCATCAAGTTATATTTATTATGTGCATGACATTGATATAAGTAACTTACTAATGTAGATGAATTAGCAGAAATGGCTCTGGTCCCCACTATCTTACTTCTTCCTCCTCTTTATACACTGCTCGTCTCTAGGGGTTACGGCCACCGCTGCAGTGTAGCAGCGGTGGACGCGATTGCGCACAGCTAGAAAAAAAATCCGGCCCTTCTGGTGGCCGGGAATTGCGCAGCAGCTCCCGTTCCAGTCCACCTCTCTGTCATTCTCTCCTGTAAGATACAAATCGCAGCAACCACTTACCATAGGTTGTCACGATCTGTACAGGGTCTGCTCCGCTGAGACTGCTGGTGTTTCAGATAGTCTAGCAGCCTCATGAGCGTGTATGTGTAGTCAAGGGGCGGGATTATATTATCCCAGCGCCTCATGCCTGCTCCATCAATCACAGCAGAGGTACCGCCTCCCCACTACAGCTCAGGAAGTGCCCCAGGAGCCGTGCACTGAGGACTGAAAAAAGGAGGTGAGACAACCCCTTTAATACAAGCCACTTACTAATGTATTGTGATTGTTCATATTGCCCCCCTTGCAGGCTGGATTCATTTTTTCATCATACTAGCAGCACGGTGGCTCAGCGGTTAGCACTGGTGCCTTGCAGCGCTGGGGTCCTAGGTTTAAATCCGACCAAGGATAACATCTGCATGCAGTTTGCGTGGGTTTCCTCCAGGTACTCTGGTTTCCTCCCACAATGCAAAGACCTACTGATAGGGAACTTAGATTGTGAGCCCCAATGTGTACAGTGTGATGCTAATGTCTGTAAAGCGCTGTGGAATATAGTAGCGCTATATAAGTGCAAAAAAAAAATAAACCTTGTTTCCATGGTTATGACCACCTTCAATCCATCAGCAGTGGCCGTGCTTGCAGACTATAGGAAAAAGTGCCGGCCTCTCTGGTGGACGGGACTGCGGGAGTTCACATAGGCTGGTGCTTTTTTCATAGTACATGAGCAGTGTATAATGTGATGGAAAATGAATCCAGCCAGCAAAGGAGGCAATATGGACAATCACAATACATTAGTAAGTGTTGCTGTCTAAAGTGAAGACAAATAAGTCACAGGGGCCTGATGAAATACACCCAAAATTATTAAAAGAGCTTAGTGGTGAGCTGGCAAAACCGTTAACAGATTTATTTAACCAATCATTAGGAGTCGTCCCGGAAGATTGGAAATTGGCAAATGTCGTGCCCATTCACAAGAAAGGTAGTAGGGAGGAATCGAGCAACTATAGACCAGTGAGTCTGACATCAATAGCAGGCAAATTAATGGAAACCCTATTAAAGGATAGGATTTTGGAACATCTAAAATCCCATGTATTGCAAGATGAAAAACAACATGGGTTTACTTCAGGGAGATCATGTCAAACAAATCTTATAGATTTTTTTGACTCGGTGACTAAAATAATAGACGGTGGAGGTGCAGTAGACATCGCATATCTAGATTTTAGTAAGGCTTTTGACACTGTCCCACATAGAAGACTTATCAATAAACTGCAGTCATTGAGCATGGACTCCCATATTGTTGAGTGGATTAGGCAGTGGCTGAGTGACAGAGGGTTGTAGTCAATGGAGAACATTCAAAACAAGGTCATGTTACCAGTGGGGTTCCACAGGGATCTGTACTGGGACCAATTTTGTTTAATATCTTCATAAGTGATATTGCAAAAGGCCTCGATGGTAAGGTTTGTCTTTTTGCTGATGACACAAAGATATGTAACAGGGTTGATGTTCCTGGAGGAAAACGCCAAATGGAAAAGGATTTAGGAAAACTAGAAGAATGGTCAGAACTCTGGCAACAGAAATTTAATGTGGATAAGTGCAAGATAATGCACCTGGGGCGTAAAAACCCAAGGGCAGAATATAGAATATTTGACACAGTCCTGACCTCAGTATCTGAGGAAAGGGATTTAGGAGTAATTATTTCAGAAGACTTAAAGGTGGGAAGACAATGTAATAGGGCAGCACGAAATGCCAGCAGAATGCTTGGATGTATAGGGAGAGGTATAAGCAGTAGAAAGAGTGAAGTGCTTATGCCGCTGTACAGAACACTGGTGAGACCTCACTTGGAGTATTGTGCGCAGTACTGGAGGCCATATCACCAGAAGGATATAGATACTCTAGAGAGAGTTCAGAGAAGAGCTACTAAACTAGTATGTAAATGAAGAAAAGAAGGTCCCGGAGACAAATGAAGTTCCTCTTTCAGCTTTTTCTTTAATATTCACGTAAATTTACAGACATCACCACCTTCCACATGACGTGACGTTGACGCGTTTCGGGTAGACACCCTTAGTCGTAACATCATGCCAAGTGTGGCATTCCTATTTAAAGGGGTTTGGAGATCACTCCCCCCCACAACCGGGAAAGAGTCTCCAACTCCATAGGTTGCCACACACTTTGACACACCTTTTCATTTCCTGCGTCAATTACTGGTATAATTAGTAACACACTATGTGAGCATTGACCTGGGCATGTTAACCCTGGGAGTACCAGGACGCTCATTCGCCGCCAATAGCCGCACAGTGTGAACATCTCATCATTAATTAAAACCGTATAATATACCTGTTCAAACACATTACATAAAATGAAACAAAAAGTGACCTTCAGTACTATTACAGATTATGACCTGTTATATTATAACAAGTTATGTTAAACAATTCATTTATAATGCTATTGTTTTTTGCCAAATGCTAAAAATCAAAAAGGCTCCTTGTTGCGATTTGCAGACCACAGTAGTACTCCTTCAAAGCAGCAGTCATGATGTATATATGACACAACCAGTCGCATGATTTGCAATAAAACATGAATACACTGCTTTGGACCGTTTTAGACAACCTGACTGCGAAGAGAGAAAAGACGCCTAGTCTGACCGCAGTCATATGAGCTTGGTAGACGAATGAACAGAGATTATTAATATAATTTAGATGTTCAAGAATGCCTATATACATTAGATCACAATGCGTGCATCTAATTACATAAATAACACCCTAATTACAATTTGTATGTGCAGCACATGCTTCCCATGCAAACTTCCTCGATTTTACGCTCCGCGGCAACCCGGGTGAGGTAGTGCACACCATCACTTACAGGAAAGAAGTGGCAGGCAATTCTATACTGAATGCCAAAAGTCACCATCCCATCCACACCATCAGGGCAATCCCGGTGGGGGAATTCACACGTACAGCTAGAAATTGCAGTGAAATAGGAAAATTGTAGGAAGAATTCAATAAAGTGGAAAAAAGATTGAGGGACAGAAATTATCCAATGTGGATGATCAAAAGGGGGAGAGAGATAGCTTCTAAGAAAGAAAGAAAAAACATGCTATTCGGAAAACCAAAGAACAAGTCTGGCAAAAAACTAGTTGCGGGTGGCGTCGGGGTGCTTGGAGACAGTGACCAGGACAGAATCCCCACTTTATCTTTAATTTATAGCAGTGAATTTAATGCAATCAGTTCTGCAATACAAAAATGTCTGCCTATATTGTATGATGATCACATTCTATACCAAGCGCTTAAATCAGGGTGTAGAATAGTGTCTAGAAAGGCAACAACTCTGTCCTGCTCGCTGTCTCCATCCCTGTACACCGCCTCCAACAAAGGATCAAATTTCAGGCAGAATTGGCTTATTTACAAAGGATTCACCAAATGCGGAGGGAATCCCTGTAAAACCTGTGAATATGTGCTGCCCACAAAGCTATTTGAGAATTCAGACCATACGTGCAAATATCCCATCCGTAGTTACATAAATTGTAACACGGAGGGTGTTATTTATGTAATTAGATGCACGCATTGTGATCTAATGTATATAGGCAGCACATCCCGCAAATTTAAAAACCGTATTCTTGAACATCTAAATTATATTAATAATCCCAACAGTTTAAATATTTCAAACGTGGCTAGACACTTCATACATATACATGCACGACAGGTGTCCTTCTTCCAGGCTTTTGCCATCGAGCGAGTTCTGGCCCCTAAAAGGGGTGGGGACCATCGAAAGAAAATCCTTCTCAGAGAAGCCTACTGGATTTTTAGACTTGCTACTAGAATTCCAGCGGGTCTTAATTTGAGAAAAGAACTGACCTATGTCTATCAGTGAAATAGCCAATGATTAAATAAATAGTACAGCAAATACATATTGCTGAACATATAGCATTATATATATCTACCAAATGAATGGCTATAATATTTTGGGCTGACTGGTCTTGCACACATCTCTGTTCATTCGTCTACCAAGCTCATATGACTGCGGTCAGACTAGGCGTCTTTTCTCTCTTCGCAGTCAGGTTGTCTAAAACGGTCCAAAGCAGTGTATTCATGTTTTATTGCAAATCATGCGACTGGTTGTGTCATATATACATCATGACTGCTGCTTTGAAGGAGTACTACTGTGGTCTGCAAATCGCAACAAGGAGCCTTTTTGATTATTAGCATTTGGCAAAAAACAATAGCATTATAAATGAATTGTTTAACATAACTTGCTATAATATAACAGGTCATAATCTGTAATAGTACTGAAGGTCACTTTTTGTTTCATTTTATGTAATGTGTTTGAACAGGTATATTATACGGTTTTAATTAATGATGAGATGTTCACACTGTGCGGCTATTGGCGGCGAATGAGCGTCCTGGTACTCCCAAGGTTAACATGCCCAGGTCAATGCTCACATAGTGTGTTACTAATTATACCAGTAATTGACGCAGGAAATGAAAAGGTGTGTCAAAGTGTGTGGCAACCTATGGAGTTGGAGACTCTTTCCCGGTTGTGGGGGGGAGTGATCTCCAAACCCCTTTAAATAGGAATGCCACACTTGGCATGATGTTACGACTAAGGGTGTCTACCCGAAACGCGTCAACGTCACGTCATGTGGAAGGTGGTGATGTCTGTAAATTTACGTGAATATTAAAGAAAAAGCTGAAAGAGGAACTTCATTTGTCTCCGGGACCTTCTTTTCTTCATTTACCTGCAGCCTGCTACGGGAACACTCCCCTAGGGCCTCTGGAGCCGGGACTATACATTCTTTCACGGAGGTGAGCTGGATTAAGTGTTTATCTACTAAACTAGTACATGGATTGCAGGATAAAACTTACCAGGAAAGGTTAAAGGACCTTAACATGTATAGCTTGGAAGAAAGACGAGACAGCGGGGAAATGATAGAAACTTTTAAATACATAAAGGGAATCAACTCGGTAAAGGAGGAGAGCATATTTAAAAGAAGAAAAACTACCACAAGAGGACACAGTTTTAAATTAGAGGGGCATAGGTTTAAAAGTAATATCAGGAAGTATTACTTTACTGAGAGAGTAGTGGATGCATGGAATAGCCTTCCTGCAGAAGTGGTAGCTGCAAATACAGTGAAGGAGTTTAAGCAAGCATGGGATAGGCATAAGGCCATCCTTTATATAAGATAGGGCCAAGGGCTATTCATAGTATTCAGTATATTGGGCAGACTAGATGGGCCAAATGGTTCTTATCTGCCGACACATTCTATGTTTCTATGTTTCTATGCCTTGTATTAACTTTCTCTACATGATAAATGTTATTTATTGATGTGGCAAAACCCATTTAAAGATTACAGTCTCCCAGGTTTCCTGCAGCAATACACTCTGTGGTCCGCTCTATTAAATGATCAACTTGTTTAAAGTGGACAACCCCGTAAAAGACACATCCTACTGAAAGTCAAATATTGGAGCACCCTGTAAAACTGTTTATAGCTTTATTTGATATGCATATTTACATAGAGGAAACCACATATACCTCATCATTGACATTTCATTTTACTAGATAATAGCAGAAGGCCCCGGCTTCTCACGAGTATATTTCATCTTTTTCATTTTATGTTTGTGTGTGTCGCTAGTGACCTCTATAGCACCCCACCCCCTTAACAGTGACCTCCACAGCCCCTACCCCTTAGCACTGACCCCCCCCCCCCACAGCCTCCTTAAAATGTGACCTCCACAGCAGCCCACCCCCTTACCTTTGACCATCATAGCAGCCTGCTCCTTTAACAGTGACCTCCACAACACCCCACCCGCCCCCCTAACAAAGACCTCCACAGCGGGGCATTATTGTCTTTAATTGACAGTATATAAAACTCCACAGAATTAGTAGACTCTTAGGGCTCGTTCACACGACCGTTGGTGTTCTGTTCCCGTATTGCGGTCTGCATTTGCGGATCCGCAATAAACGGGCTCCGTTCCGTTGTCATTCCGCATCACGGATGCGGACCCATTCATTTCAATAAGTCCGCAAATCCGGAGATGCAGAACGGAAGCACGGAACACTACGGAAGCACTGCGGAGTGCTTTCTGGGGTTCTGTTCCGTGCCTCCGCAGCGCAAAAAGATAGAACATGCTCTATCTTTTTGCAGAACGGAGGGATCGTGGACCCATTCAAGTGAATGGGTCTGCGATCCCCATGCGCCTGCCCCAGGGAAGGTGCCTGTGCATTGCAGACTGCAATTTGCGGTTCACAGCATGGGCACGGGACACTAATGGTCGTGTGAACGAGCCCTTAAGGTCATGTGAGTTACATCAGCCTCTACAACAACGTTGGCTAAGTGTCACAATTGAAATCATATCAACTCACACATAAGTTGTCTTATACTAAGGGACTATTCACACGTCCGTGAATGTGTCCGCATCCGTTCTGCAATTCTGTGGAACGGGTGCGGACCCATTCATTCTCTATGGGGCAGGAATGGATGCGACACAGTGTGCTGTCCGCATCCGCATTTCCGAAGCGCGCCCCCAATCTTCCGGTCCGCGGCTGGTAAAAAAATATAGAAAATGTCCTATTCTTGTCCGCAATTGCTGCAGTACGCAGCCCTGCAGGGTATTGCGATGGTGAGGTCAAGGTTAATAGGCAAACGAGCGTTGCTCTTGGTTACTCACAGTTCATAGGAGACCCTGGGCAGGCGTACAGCAGTGATGGAGAGGCTGGCACAGAAGTCCTCTGGGGCACTCTCAGTGTATAGGGACCAGGCCGGTGGTAGGTGAGGTGCCCTGGGTGTTGCAGATTTAATGTGCCGGTGGCAAGATCCCTTTAAGATTTGTGATGCCAGTGCCGGTAACGGTGGCACACCGATTTATAATAGGAATAATTGAGGAACACAGTGTTGTGGTGAACCAAAACTTCCTTTTACTGGAAACAATCAACTATTTACAGTCTTTTGTTCAGTTCCATATGTCAGCAGCAGTCACAAGCAGGCTTATACAAATGGCAGGCACAATGTTCTTGCAAGATACTCAGAGGGTTAACACACTTACAGATTAGGCTGCACTTTTCCTCAGAAATCCTGTCTGTCTTTATCCCAAGGCCCGTACGCCCTATTGTTGGCTTTATCCTTGGTTAGGGAAACTTCCTCAGGTATATGTCCTTGCTTTCAAATAAATCCTTCTGCCCTTCACCTCTCTTGTCTGGCTGGAATACTGGCTCTTCTCTGCTCTGTTATGGTAACTTGGTTTCTCTCAGGAGGCAAACCTTTCTCCTGGTGGGGCAACTAGAAGCCTGGACTGTCTAGCTGCATGTCAGAACCTGGCCTTCAGCTCCTGCCTGGCTAAAGTGCCCACTGTGAACTGACTCTACACCACTTTCCCTGAACAGGACCTGACTATATATATTAGGGGTTCCCTAGCTCCCTCTACTGTCTAGGAGGAGGAACTGCACCCTAACAGGCCTGATACACAGATAAAGCAGGGAAAATGCACATAAAACATAGCAATATACATTAAAATGTAATGTAAAATACAATGGCCCTGTTCCACCGGAGGTGGAAAACAACGTGGCCCAATTGACCCTTGTGTAGTGCCCACATTTACCTAGTGGGACACTACATTGCAAACAAGAATAGGCAGTTCTATGGGGGTGCCGGCTAGGTGTATTGCGGATCCGCAATGCACTACGGACGTGTGAATGGACCCTAACAATGTCCTTTGTTGCCTTTAGCAACAAATCAGAGCTCATATTAATGACCTGTAGCAAAGTAGAAGCTGAGCTGTGATTGGTTGCTATATGCAACCTGATAAATATCCAGGCTAACTGTAGTTTGGCGTTTAGGTTACTAAGCGTATGTTTTGGCAAATAATTGGAAAGTGCGGGGTGAAAATTTCCACTCAAAACATAGTCTATGATGTTTCCCGAGTCACAGGAGCTGTGTGTGTGTATTCCTTTAGCGGACATACATACATACACTCAGCTTTATATATTAGATTGTCTCGATATCATACCTATGTTGATGATGATGTTTTTTGTTTCACTTACCGCTACACTTACGGTAATTACTTACTTACACTGTCAATTTAATTTGTTACATGATATCGTGAGAAGACTCGTGGAAGAAATGTATTTAGCTCCTGCTGTTATCACGTTTAATTTCCTGTTAACCGGATATTTGTATTGGTATATTCCTGTATTGTTCTTGCAGACATTATTACATTACAGATACTGCAGACCACAATGGCAAATACCGTCTATTTCAGAATCATTACATCTGAGCCAGAATCCTAAATGGGCACTAAATTAAAACATTATTTAAAAGGAAACTACCCATTTTACACATGAAGCATTACTTCTGAAATATTGATTGTAATTACGCCTACTAATTCTTGAAGGCCTCCATAACCCTTAGGTTGTTGCTGGCAGAACAATCAGGACCGGCAGCCTCCTGACTCTACAGATGGCATTAGGGGAGCGAAAAATGCCCAATCCTTTAGTATTTGGGGAATACTATATCTCCTTATGGACAGTGCCTTAAATTGCATGAGGATTCCTATGGGCCAGGCAATGCTCATCTTGAATTCTGAGAAGAAGGTATGCAATAAGTTCTTAACAAGCTTTGCCTCCAATGCCACCAGATGTAAGGTAGCTACGTAAGGTGAGCTCAATAGCCAAGTGGACATTCTCCTCAGCGACTGACAGCTATCTACTGTATGTATACACACCTATAAAGGGAAATTTGGCAGTCACTGATAAGATGGTCCATTTGGCTGCAAAGCTGAAAAAGGCTTTACTGAATACATTTCAAGTTTTGCTTAATCTTTTCCCATAAAGCTATATATCGATCTGCTTATCTCCTCCAGCTCTGCACCATACCACCTGCAGACTACACTGCTTTTCCATGGTATCAGGCTTCCGTGCTGCTCACCATTATTGGCACCTCTTCATTTTTTTCATAGACTGTACAATATCTTCAGAAATAAAATTTTGCCAGAAGAATTGCGGTTTGTCAAGGTACTCTTTGGCAAAGATCAGTCGTTCCTTTTTATGTCTGTTCTTCAGCAATGGTTTCTTCCTTGGGCTTCACCCATAAAGCATTGCTTGGTTTAGTGTGTGGCATATGGTACTTGTTGAAACCATTACCCTAGACCAGGGGTACTCAACTGGCGGACCGCGGTCCAAATATGGACCGCGGTCGCCAGTTGTCCGGACCCCGGCCATCCTTCAGAGCGCTCCTCCTCTCCTGCACACTGTACCATGCAGGAGGAGGAGCTTACCGGCGCACTTCCTCCTGTCCCAGAGCGCAGTAAGACAGGGCTCCCTCCACATGTAGCGCTCCTCCTCTCCTGCACACTCTGGTACGTGCAGGAGGAGGAGCTTACCGGCGCACTTCCTCCTGTCCCAGGGGCGCAGTGAGAGACGGCTCCCTCCACATGCAGGCACCAGCGCTTTCTCCCTCAGTGCGCTCACAGGTCCCTCCTCCCCTGCAGCAGCGGCAGCACGTAAGGGAGCTTCAAGCTCCAAAGGACACTTACGTGCTGCTGGAGAGGGGGGGGACATCACCACTGCCACCAATGGAATAAATGTCACATTTGGGAAGGAAGGGGGGCGTGGAGAGGGCTGCAGGAAAGGACTCCAGTCAGTGTCATGCTCCCATCTCTCCTGGGCCATCTTCTTTAGGTAACCTGATTAAATAAAGTGATAAAGCCCCATCAAACCATGATAGTTTTGTTCTGCATCCAATTCCCATTATTGGGGCATTGGATGCGGACCCCTTAGTTTCAATGGAGCGGAAAAAGATGCAGACAGCACACAGTGTGCTGTCTGCATCTCTTGTGGCCCCATTGTAATTAATGGGTCACATCCAATCCCCCAATAATGGGAATTGGATGCAGAACAAAACTATCATATGTCTGTTCTGTGGCTTGGGTTGCCACCCGGCCAGTAGTTCACCAGCAAGGCTGGTATTTTAGTTCCCTTGAGGGTGACAGAATTTTCCTGTAAGGACTGTTAAGCGACTTTCACACTTGCGGCAGGACGGATCCGACAGGCAGTTCATCCTGTCAGATCCTTCCTGCCGCTATTTCGCCGGACTGCCACTCCCCATTGACTATAGCGGGAGTGGAGCTACAGCGCAGCATGGTAGTGCACGGCGTGAGGCCGCCAGACGAAAAAGTCGGACATATAGTACTTTTAGTCTGGCGGCCTCTCACCGTGCTGCGCCGTAGCTCTGCCCCATCCCCATTATAGTCGATGGGCACAGAGCAGCGGCACGGCAAAGTAGTGGCAAGATGGATCTGACGGGGTGAGCAGCCTGTCGGATCCGTCCTGCTGCAAGTGTGAAAGTACCCTTACTAATGAGCGCTTCTATCATGGAACGCCCATTAGTACAGCATTTACCTCCACCGCTACTTGTGCTAGTAAAAAAATTAATAAAATTACGGTACCTCCACCTCCATTTGCTCACGCTGTGGAGAACACTCCCTGCTGACTAGAAGCTCAGGACAGGACCTACAAGACGTCATCACGTTGGAGCACCGGTCCTGAGCTTGCAGTCAGCAGCGAATGCTCACCGTAGCCCGGTGAATGGGGGCAAGCAGAGAAGGGGGGCACTAATGGGGGCATTACTCTTACTGGGGGGCACTAATGGGGACATTATTCTTACTGGCCACTAATGTGGCAATTACTAATTCTGGGACTTACCCTGGGCGCTCCACTATAACGTCAGAGCGCCCCACGCGCATGGATCACATGATCGCATGGCATCTTTACTGTTGGCGTTCAGCTCGGACCTTCACCTGACTGCAGACCCAGGTATGTGGACCTTTAATAAAACTAGTTGAGTACCCCTGCCTTAGACTGTTCCAGGTTGGCCTTCAGGTCTTTGGATGTTTGACGTGGTGTTTTTTTCCACCATTCGCACCAACCTTCAAAGACATCTCTTGTCAATTTTCTTCTTTCCCCCACATCCAGGGAGGTTCTTGATGGTCCCATGCTTGGCAAACTTATTAATAACATTGAAACTGTTGAAACTAGTATACCAAGGTCTTTGGAGATGGCCTTATACCCTTTGGAAGTCTTGTGTTTGCTAATAATAGCAGTTCTGATGTCCTCAGACAGCTCCTTTGTCTTCACCATTGTGACAAAGGAACAGGGTCTAACATGGCTTTTTTAAACACTGAAGTCATCATTCATTGGCTAATTCATGTCATATGGGCACCGACAATTTATATCATAGGTGATTCTCATTTGTAATTTAAAACAGGCAAGTCAAAATGTGTTTCCATACTAATTAAATGTAAAGGCCGCCAATACCAGTCACATCAAGCTTTACGTTTTCTATTTTTCCCTCCCATTGATTTTTGTTTTAAATTGTTGTTTATCATTTGCTCTTTTGTATTTAACATGAGTGCTCTATACAAAAAAGCTGTTTACACTTTATTCATATTTTTGCAGGAGATATTCCACATTATGGACTTAAACTTCATGGGTGCCAATAACGATTAGCAGGACTGTAAGTGTGTGTTCACACAAGCTAGATTTCTTGAATAAATTTATGCGACTGTTCCATTCATCTGAATGAGTATTTTCATTTTCATATAAGTATTTTCATTTTATTAATTCCCGGAGAACCCCTTTAAAGGCCCCAGGACGAGAATGCTCATCCTAAATGGCCGGTACTTTGTGCTCCAGTATGAGTATTCTCGTCCTTCGGTCCTTCATCCCCCCCCATGTGCGGTGCCGCGATCAGCAGCATGGATTCGGCTGTTAGTAGAATGGATTCAGAACAGTCTAAGTCCTCATGCAGAGGACCGTATGTATTTTGGAGTCCGCAATCTCCGCAGGCCCCATTGTCAAAGTCCCGTCCTCAAAACGAACAAGAATAGGGCACGTTCTATCATCTTGTGGAAAGGACTTGCCGACATATGGACGTGAACAGCCCACGGTACGCTGTCCGCATTTTGGCAGCCTTATAGAAATGAATGGGTCTGCTTCCAAAAATGTGGATCCATGCGTGAAAAATATGATCTTGTGCATGAGGCCTTGGATAGAAGTGGCACGGGTAAAACTGTGCTGTTAGATCACAAGTCTGATAGTCAAAAGCTAAACTGCTGTCTAGGTTAATTTGAAAAAGGCTAGAATGGGGAAGAAAATAGCTTTAAATCGATGCGAAAACAGTAAAGTGAATGATATTTTAAAAGGAATTGCAGTTTAACAATTGCCATTATTAGTTAGTACTAAGAAAGAATTTACCCTCATCAATGATTGAATATTGTCCAAATTAAAGACCAGTTCAGACAAAGCTTTTTGGTGCTGATTTTGGAGCATTTCTGCCTCAAAATCTACTCCAAAAAATGCCTCAAAACAGCTTTCCATTCATTTTAGTGGGAGCTAGCACTTGCTTTTTTACTTTTACACGTGTAAAAAAAAGCAGCATACCCTATCTTGGGGCAGAATATGCACAGAATTTCCCATTGAAATGAGTAGGAAGCAGAAAAAAGTCCTTGCGTTTTGTGTGTGTTTTCCGTGTTTTTTTTTTTCTGGAGCAGATCTGCTTTAAAAACCTTAAGCTGAAAATTTAGCTTTGTATTCAACACATTGGTTAAAAAAGGACGCATCAAAAACTGCATTAAAAATGCGCTTTTTTCACCCTGAAAAAAGCACGTGGATTCCGCACTGATTTTTTAAGCTTGTTTTTCAGAATCAGTCGTGTGAACTGGCCCTAAAGCTTACTGAGACAAAGTACATATTAAAATGCATTAGAGGAGCCGCTAATTAATTTAGATCCAGCCACACGTATAGGGTATTTACACAATTACATAAATCAAAGGATTGACAAAGATGTTAATGATATGCAAGTGATGTAAACAAAATATTCAAAACATCTCAATTTATTCAGTATGGAGTGTTAGCGCTGTGCACAGAATGACATGCACTTACATGCCTTGGCATGCCATCAATGAGGTATTAATGGTAGTCTGAGGAATGTTCTGCCATATTGAATATACTTGGGCATCCAAATCATGAAAATCCACTTCTGGCAGCTCTCTTTGCAATTTTCGATCACTGATGTCCCAGATGTGTTCAATGGGAGACAAGTCCGGAGATGCTGCAGGCCATGGTAGCACATTTAGGCCACACAGGTTGCTCCCAGTAGCACAAGCAACATGCAGTCTGTCCTGGGACACTTTGGATAAATGGCCATACCACTGGTTCCATGACCAAATCAATGTAATGCTGGGCAGTTAGTGGAGTTGAAATGAAGACTAGAGGGATCCAGCTACTTTACAATATGCCACCCCACACCATAATCCCAGGAGTAGGACCAGGGTGACGTTCCCTTGTGAAGACATTGGCCATGTGGTCTCCAGACCAAACTCAAGCTATCGTTGTATCTGAGACAAAAGTGGAACTGATTGCTGAAGAGGATAGACCTCTAGTCCAGCCTCCATTGTTGTCTCGCTGAGCACCATGATAGCCTATGACAGCAATGAGGTGAGGTAAATGGAACATCTGTAGCTGGAAGCCTGGTTTGTAGTCCAATGTCATGCAAACACCATTTGATGGCTTGTGTAGACACTGACCCTAAACATGGAATGTGACATCCAAATTCATTTGCTGAACAGAATGGAGGACTAAGCGCCATTCTTCTTATCAGACGATCCATCTGTGCAGAGGTTCACCTCTGTGCACTTTTTGCTGCCATTGCTGTTGTTCTCCCAACCAACGAGCCAATATTGAACAGTGCTGACATAGGTTCGTAGCAAACCGAGGTCCATGAGTTCAAACCAAGGACCATGAGTTCAAGCATTCTGTCCCTCTCAGTTTGCAACAAGTGACAATAACTGGCACGTCGATGAACGTGAGGCATCATACAATTATCCCTCAATTTTCATAACTTTATGGCTTGTCCTTCTTGGACTTTCAATGTCAATATAAAGAAGTACATACACATAAGAAACCTCTGCCATATTGTTGATAAAGTCGTTGTGCACACAGATTGTGTTGTGCAGATGCATAATATGATGGTCATAACCTGCTAAGGGACTTTACATTTAACCAACATTAATTCAATCTGCATGACCAGTCCAAGAAATAATAATCCTCCAAATTTCTCTTGCCCCTTTAAACAGATCACATTTAATTCATATAAGATGGCGCCAATCACATTACTTTTATTGATAAACCATTTGTAACGATTCCTTACAATGTAAATGCTGTAACATTAGTAGTGATAATCTATTGAATTATTAATACAGAGGATTACTTATTGGAAGGAATTCCTGTGCTGTATAATTTCACTGCAGCTTTATTGTGAGATACAATTATAAAGGAGTTTTTGGAGTACAATACTGATGACCCCTCCTAAGGATAGATTATCAATATAGATCAGTGGGGGTCCATCACCCAGCACTGACACCGATCAGCTGTTTGAAGAGGCTATGACGAGCATTGTGGCCTCCTCACAGCATGCCATGCACAGCGCCATACATTCTATAGTGGCTGAGCTTGATGCTACAGTCCAGGCCCATTCATTTGAATAGGACTGAGATGCAACTAGGCCACGTGATCAATAAACATGACATCACTGGCCTCGGAAGAGGCCAGAACACCACAGCCTCTTCAAAAAGCTAATCAGCAAAGGTGTCGGGAGTCAAACCCCCACCAATTAGATGTTGATGACCCATCTTGAGGATTTGGAATCATTAGGCATATTATCATTTTCCATTGTCCATCTTAATACATATGTGATGCTTGATATAAAATTACAGATAATACTATAATTGTCCACAATTTATTGTCACAAGGAGAATTAAAATCGCAACTAGAAGATATTAAATTTGTTGGTATTGGACTAAACAGAAACTTTTGAAGTTCAAAGCAACTTTCATCCATACAGCAGCTCTGCAAATTATAGAACATCTCCTTTTCCCATCCATTTTGCAGACAAGAACAGGCATTTCTACAAAGAAGTTGTGGCATGTAGTGATGGATGAACATCTGCCAAGACGGTTAGCGATCGCGCGAACGCGATCAAATGTTCGTGAACCGCAAGTTCGCGGCGGGTCCCATTCATTTTAATGGCAGTCGAACCTGAAAAACCTTCAGCTCATATTTGCAGCCAAGAAATAATTACTAGAAGTGCACAAATAGTCCCACAACATGGACAGTGACATATCAGATGTATTATTCGAATTTGCGATGTCCATTTTTTTTAATGCGAAATATTGGCAATATAATTTTCGCATACGCGCATGCGCACACTGGTTATAATTATTTTTTCCAATACCAGCAAACAAATGCTGCAGTACCCAAATACACTACAGGGAGTGCAGAATTATTAGGCAAATGAGTATTTTGACCACATCATCCTCTTTATGCATGTTGTCTTACTCCAAGCTGTATAGGCTCGAAAGCCTACTACCAATTAAGCATATTAGGTGATGTGCATCTCTGTAATGAGAAGGGGTGTGGTCTAATGACATCAACACCCTATATTAGGTGTGCATAATTATTAGGCAACTTCCTTTCCTTTGGCAAAATGGGTCAAAAGAAGGACTTGACAGGCTCAGAAAAGTCTAAAATAGTGAGATATCTTGCAGAGGGATGCAGCACTCTTAAAATTGCAAAGCTTCTGAAGCGTGATCATCGAACAATCAAGCGTTTCATTCAAAATAGTCAACAGGGTCTCAAGAAGCGTGTGGAAAAACCAAGGCGCAAAATAACTGCCCATGAACTGAGAAAAGTCAAGCGTGCAGCTGCCAAGATGCCACTTGCCACCAGTTTGGCCATATTTCAGAGCTGCAACATCACTGGAGTGCCCAAAAGCACAAGGTGTGCAATACTCAGAGACATGGCCAAGGTAAGAAAGGCTGAAAGACGACCACCACTGAACAAGACACACAAGCTGAAACGTCAAGACTGGGCCAAGAAATATCTCAAGACTGATTTTTCTAAGGTTTTATGGACTGATGAAATGAGAGTGAGTCTTGATGGGCCAGATGGATGGGCCCGTGGCTGGATTGGTAAAGAGTAGAGAGCTCCAGTCCGACTCAGACGCCAGCAAGGTGGAGCTGGAGTACTGGTTTGGGCTGGTATCATCAAAGATGAGCTTGTGGGGCCTTTTCGGGTTGAGGATGGAGTCAAGCTCAACTCCCAGTCCTACTGCCAGTTTCTGGAAGACACCTTCTTCAAGCAGTGGTACAGGAAGAAGTCTGCATCCTTCAAGAAAAACATGATTTTCATGCAGGACAATGCTCCATCACACGCGTCCAAGTACTCCACAGCGTGGCTGGCAAGAAAGGGTATAAAAGAAGAAAATCTAATGACATGGCCTCCTTGTTCACCTGATCTGAACCCCATTGAGAACCTGTGGTCCATCATCAAATGTGAGATTTACAAGGAGGGAAAACAGTACACCTCTCTGAACAGTGTCTGGGAGGCTGTGGTTGCTGCTGCACGCAATGTTGATGGTGAACAGATCAAAACACTGACAGAATCCATGGATGGCAGGCTTTTGAGTGTCCTTGCAAAGAAAGGTGGCTATATTGGTCACTGATTTGTTTTTGTTTTGTTTTTGAATGTCAGAAATGTATATTTGTGAATGTTGAGATGTTATATTCGTTTCACTGGTAAAAATAAATAATTGAAATGGGTATATATTTGTTTTTTGTTAAGTTGCCTAATAATTATGCACAGTAATAGTCACCTGCACACACAGATATCCCCCTAAAATAGCTAAAACTAAAAACAAACTAAAAACTACTTCCAAAAATATTCAGCTTTGATATTAATGAGTTTTTTGGGTTCATTGAGAACATGGTTGTTGTTCAATAATAAAATTAATCCTCAAAAATACAACTTGCCTAATAATTCTGCACTCCCTGTATAAAGAAAGTATGTTATTGGTATATAACACCCCGCTTCTATCAGCTGTTTTGGGGGGCGAATGGTCTATCACACCAGTTATAATAATTTTTTCCAGTACCGTTTGTCACTGTGTGTAGCAGAGGGAACGCAGCAAAACAGGCAAAAAATTCTGCAGTACCCAAATACACTATAAAGAAAGTATATTGGTATATAACAACCCGCTTCAGTCAATCGTTTTGGGGGGACTGGTATATCACACCAGTTATAATTATTTTTTCTAATTGCGTTTGTCACTCTTTGTAGTTGTAGTATTGCTGCAGAACCGATCACCACTGCTGCACAATACAAATCCACTATCATATGCTTTCTATGTTAGAAAGTATATTATAAGTGTATTACACCCCTCTGTACTGCACACTTATCAATAGCACACCTATACCAGTCCTTAAAGAGGACCTTTCACTAGTTTAAAAACTAAAAACTAACTATATCAGTGGGCAGAGCGGCGCCCAGGGGTCCCCCTGCACTTACTAGTATGTCTGGGCGCCGCTCCGTTCGCCCGGTATAGGCTCCGGTGTCTGCAGCTTCCTCTGTTGGGAGCCCCAGGCTATGAGCTGTGTGCTACGATTGGCCAGCGCTGCAGCAAGGGACAACCCTAATACAAAAACTCTGATCAGTACAACAGAGGGAGCGCAGACACCGGAGCCTATACCGGGCGAACGGAGCGGCGCCCAGACATACTAGTAAGTGCAGGAGGACCCCTGGGCGCCGCTCTGCCCACTGATATAGTTAGTTTTTAGTTTTTAAACTAGTGAAAGGTCCTCTTTAAAAGGACTTTTGTGGACCTATTAGCTAGCGATTTGTGTCCCTAACAGTCTGTCCCTGCTCCACACAGCAACCTCTTTCTACACTGACAAAAGACAGAATGTAAAATGGCAGCCAGATCAGGTCTATTTATAAGGTAGGGGGTATGTCCATGTGCTGAAACTTTTTAATTGGCTGTCCTGTACCACATGATGAATGTGTCATGGGTCAAAGTTCTTTACAATGTAAAAGAATATGGCGGACGCGAATATCGCCATATGTTCGCATGTTCGGCGAATCACTAACAAGCGAAGTTCGCCGCAAACAGACCGCCGGGCGAATGGCAAGGCCATCTCTAGTGGCATGCACATGGCGGGTATCCTTATTTTGCAGATCTGCAGTTTGTGGACTGCTAAATACATACGGTCATGTGCATTTAGCCTAACTATGGACATTTAATATGTTCTCATCAGAGTCTTCGCCTATGATGCCAAAATGGATATGACGTATATGCTTTTCAGTTGCCTCCATCTGCTTATTTTAAAGGGTAATTGTCATATTTTTTATTTTATTTGCTAGTTTATTAGAGCTAGGCATGTATACCTGAGTTAGTCTGTCAATGATTGTCAAAAGATCTGTAATTACCTTATAACAGCTTTCATTAATGTCCTCCGTCTCTTTCCACTGATCCCTTAAACGACCGTTGCTATGGCTTGTCTGTCTCCCCTTTAGTATCAACAGAAGACAGAGGGGCATTGCATGCCTGCATTAGGCTTCAGAGTGAGGAGGCGTTTCTCTCAGTAATCTAATTGGATTAGCAGAAATTACAATGGGCGGCTTCCCTCCAGGGCCCTCTATATATCGCTTCCCAGGTGTAGGAATACTGAGTGGTATAGTACAGCCTAAAATGTCTCTTTATGTGTGTCATGGTACTACTACATGGATACCGCTGGACCCCAGGCTTCGGCACCGACGCAATAAATAGGGGGAATAATTGAGGGATTTGAAAGAAAGATTGAGTTCAGACCTTGTATGTAGTTGAACAGCAGCTTTACTTGAGTAAACGTTCATCAGAAACAGTCTTCAAGCTTTCTCTTGGTCCCAAGCATTAAACTGGCAGGCTTCTTCAATAACTCTGCTTGCTTTCTCTCTCTCTGCTGTACTGATAAGCTGAATAGGTAACTTGGCTTCCTCTGTAAGCTGCACTTTCTCTCTGTAGCCTGACTCTAGGTGATGCCAGGGAACTTTACTCCTGGCTCCTAAGGCTTCAAGCTATAGCCTCCATGGCAGAGCTTAAGGTGCTCTCACCGGTGTGGGCATGTCCAGCAGAGACATGCTCCTGCACACCCTTCCCTTAGCATGGGGTAAGCTATACTAACTGGAAGTTCTGCTCCACCCTTCCTGCAGAAAGTAGGACTCGCCCACTTCTCTCCAGAGGGGGGTTAGAATGGAATGGTAAGTTCCATTCTATCTAAGTATAGCTCTGCCATGTTTGCTGCCACCTGCTGGTGAACCAATCACATTACATTTGAACAGTTACATAACATTAGAAATGCACAGTGTGGAGGACCTGGAATAAATGCATAAGATGACATGAGGTCAGACCAATAAAGACAGTAGCAAGGTGCAGAAGTGGTAACACAACTCTGGGGTGTTACAGAAGCCGCTGGCTACAGTAAGTGTGTATGCAAAGTGAGGGAAGGCAGTTTTGGCCTGAGAGATCCTCATATTGTAGGGGTTAAAACAGCCGTAACTAAGGGAGAAACTCAAGAAAAACATTGGTATGTGAAGAAACTAAAGATTGCTTTATGCATAATGCTGCAGCAGCAATAACATATGCTAAAACTGTTTTTTTTTTTTTATAAAAACATGAAAGTTACACTTAATTTTTTTTGCCCAATTGGGGTAGGAATGATTGGCTTATTCTGATATTACACTGTTCCTTTATTGTAACGTAGCTGACAAGCAGTTTTCCTATATGATGTAACCCACAAGAGCTTAATAGACACTAAAATCCATCCTCCAGACGTTCAACCTCAATTCAATAAAAGTTGGGACTCTGTATAAAATGTAAATAATTTAAATAACATAGAATACAATGATTTGCAAATCTCATAGCGCAGTGGTCGGGTTTGAGGTGGCCCCAACGCTACGCTGTGTCCCCCGGACACCGTCGAGGTGTCACCACATGTTGCTTCTCTATGGAAGGGATGGTAAATCGGGGTGCACCCCAATGGGAAATAAGTCCAGAGACTAGGGTCTGCAGTAAACCAGTGTGCTTCTTTACTGGAGGAATCCAGGTACAAAATAATACAGGCAAGGCATAAGGCTGGCTTCTTCAGTCTCCTCTCTGGTAGAAGGTTTTTATGCTGAGGAAAGGCCTGAGCTAACTATCCCTCTCTCTCTCAGAATGCTGGTACCCTGGCCATAGGCTGGTGATCCAGTGTCTGTGGCAGAGTATCCCCGTCTCAGCATCTTCTTCTGGTCACTCATGTAGTCTAGCAGAGTGCTCTTCTAAGCACTAATCCCTAACTGCAAAACACTAGGAGCTCTGACTGCTCTCCTTTTATACAGTGTCTGGCTAAACTAGAACCTTCTAGTGGAAGAGGTGGAGTGGAGAAACTCAGCACAAACAAATACAATGTTACAAATCCTGTCTCTCATAGACTTGCATTAGAGCTTTAATGATACTCAATGGCAATGACACAGTCGTTTTTCCAGACAAAAACTGTTTTTTAGACATAACATCATAGCTAAACCAGAAATCCCAAATGTCAGTCTGTCTGGTTTTGGTGGTAAACAAGTCTGATGTTTTCCCTCTAAACATGCTCTTCTTTAAACCTTATGGTAGCTGTGAAAAAATTACTAGCCTCTCATTATTAGCTAGAAAGTCCCAAAAGTCGCTTTGTGTTCATTAACTCTTTCCATGTTGTGCAAATACGGTGCAAATGAACAGGATATACAGTATCTTACAAAAGTGAGTACACCCCTCACATTTTTGTAAATATTTTATTATATCTTTTGTGGGGATTTGCTCTAGTAGACATGCTAGCAGACTCAGTATAGAGGCAGCCACAAAGTCTTTAACTTAAACAGTTCAGTGTTTTATTCACACATAAGGAAAAACAAAAAGTGACATTTTGCAGTCTAGGTGTTTGTTCACACCATGAAAACTCCACAGAACAAAAACCACCTGGTTTGCAGTTTCTCCACCTGTGGTCCATAGAAGGCTTTAGGGGCCTGTTTCTCAGCATGCGGCTGCCAGCCCTTTTGCACGGCACAAGTTTTCAGATCCCAAAACAAACAGGGACTGACAGCGCTCCACTGTCAGAGAGGAGGAATTCATACACAGCTGAGACTGCTGGCTGGGTTTGATATAGGCCAGTAAATACCCAACCTGGAGCGTGGGGAGAAACCACCCACCCAGCACTTTGGCTACTCCCAGTAAGAGCCGACCCAGATCAACTTACAACCATACTAAAATAGCAACGTGTCAACCAGCACTAGCTGCCGGTGACACTTGAAAATACCGGCTCTTACTTCACAGAGGCCAGGAACCTTGGTAACACATACCTTCCGTCAATGACGGACCCTTGCGCCTTCCTACACTTTTCATGGGACAACATTAAAGATATGACACTTTTATAAAAATGTAGTCAGTGTACAGCTTGTATAACAGTGTAAAATTGGTATTCCCTCAAAATAACTCAACACACAGGCATTAATGTTTAAACCGCTGGCAACAAAAGTCAGTAAACTCCTAAACGATAATGGGCAAATTGTGCCCAAAGTGTGAATATTTAGTTTGGCCACTAGTGTTGATCGAGCATCAAAGTGCTCGGGTGCTCTGGCCGAACACATCGGAATGCTCGGGTGCTCTTCGGGAGAACCCGAGCATTAAACCAGGCACCCCCTTCTCTGAAGAGGGGAGGGTGCCTGGTTCATAGGAAAAGGTCAGAAATTGATGGAAACACCACCGAAATGGTTCGGGAATAGCATGGGGAGGATGTCTGGATACATCTTGGACTCCCAGGTCGCTACTGGCAACGATGTTGTCCGAGTAGTATGCCACGTTTACAGACTGACAATAATACGCACAAAACCAAAGATTTTTTTTTATTTTAGATAAAAAATGGTTAGGAAACATTATTTCCTGTACATTTACTTGTATATAAAGTACAAGTTCTGCCAAAAATTACAAGCAAGAGGCACTCCGATATAACCTACTGTATATATCACATAAAGGAGGGCCTCATTCACATTGTGGTACAATTGTTCAGGTAGTGGGACTCCTACACTCATAAAGCCTATGCACTAAGTGAAAGGGCTGCCAAAAATTACAAGGAACTGGCACTCCAATACACCCTTTGTTACACATAAAGGAGGGCATCATACACAGCCTTGATGGCCTGCTGGTGACCCTCTTAAACATTTGGAGCAAGGGCCTGCTGATCTGACCATCTAAAACATTAGGGGCAAGGGCCTGCTGCTGAGCTGACCCTCTAAAACATTATGGATGAGGGTCTGCTGCTGAGCTGATCATCAAAAAAATTATGGTTGAGGGCCTGCTGCTGAGCTGACCCTCTAAAACATTATGGGTGAGGGTCTGCTGCTGAGCTGACCATCAAAAAAATTATGGTTGAGGGCCTGCTGCCGAGCTGACCATTAAAAAAATTATAAGAAAGTGCCTGCTGCTTAGCTGACCACTGAAAAAATTTACAGTGTTCAAAGCAGGCCGGGTCACCTGAATACTTCAACTAGGAATAATGGAATAGGACTCCAGTTTTATTTTCTTGGTTTTCGGAACTGGGGCCATGATTAAGAGGGACAGCCAGGGGCATCCGTATTGTGCCGCTAGAGGTAAAATTCTTGGACCGGCGCAAGACGAACCAAAGCAAAAGCATTTGCCAAGAAAGTTTTTATTAATTAAAAACGAAAGTCGGAGGTTCGAAGACGATCAGATACCGTCGTAGTTCCGACCATAAGCTATGCAGACCGGCGATCCGGCGGCATTATTCCCATGATCTGCTAAGCAGCTTCCGGGAAACCAAAGTCTTTGGGTTCCGGGGGGAGTATGGTTGCAAAGCTGAAACTTAAAGCAATTGATGGAAGGGCACCACCAGGAGTGGAGCCTGCGGCTTAATTTGACTCACCACGGGAAACCTCACCCGGCCCTGACACAAAAAGGATTGACAGATTGATAGCTGTTTCTCGATTCTGTGGGTGGTGGTGTATGGACGTTCTTAGTTGGTGGAGTTAATTCTGATAACGAAAAAGACTCCTCCGTGATAACTAGGGTTATTTCCTCCGTTGTCCACCCGGACCAGAATGGCTTTATTCAAAATAAAGGCACACACCATAATCTGCATCGGCTCTTTGCCAATATACAAGCCACCGGGGGGACTACCCGCTCCATCCTGTCACTGGATGCCTCTAAGGCCTTTGACAGGGTGGAGTGGTGTTTCCTCTGGAGGGTTCTGATGAGGATGGGCTTCGGGGAAAGATTTATAAACATCCTTAAACTACTGTATAGATCTCCCACGGCAAAATTGAGTCTTAATGATTTCCTGACCACTAGCTTTGATTTAAATAGAGGTACGCGGCAGGGTTGCCCACTATCCCCATTGCTATTCGATATTTACATTGAGCCCCTAGCTCTGGCCATTAGACAGGATGATCAGATTAAAGGATTTGGAACACTAGGAGGGTATCTCCTTATATGCGGATGATGTCCTTTTTTATATAGACCATACGGAAACAACTCTCCCCAGAATTATTCAAATGGTTAAATCTTTTGGTGAGGTGTCTGGTCTTCTTATAAACTGGTCTAAGACCAGTTTGATGTTAATAGACCCATTACCTCAGAAGGAGGCTTTTGGGACTCAGTTGGAGATCGTTGACACTTTTCAATACCTGGGTTTGATTATATCAACCAGGGTTGAAAACTTTGTATAACTCAATCTGATCCCCCTAATAACAAAAACTAGAGCAAAAATAGGGATTTGGTTGAGACTTCCCCTATCCAGAGCGGACCGAGTTTAGTTGGTTAAAATGGTGATACTACCACAATTTTTGTACGTGCTCAGGAATACACCTACCTGGATAGAAGATAAGTATTTTAAGCTCATGGAAAGAATAATGAATGATTTAGTGTGGGGAAGAAAACGAGTTCGGTTAAAATTGGAACATCTATATAAACCATTGGAACATGGGGGTCTAAATCTCCCCTATCTCAAAGGGTATTTTATTGCAGCCCAGTTACTGATGTGTTATGAATCAAAAAATAGTGCTCTTCTAGGGAGCTTAGTAGGGAGTGATGCCCATAATAATATTTTCACCCTTTTGGAATCTGGGCTACTGACTAGCCTAAAGCGGGGTCATAGAGAGTTTAAAAAACTACTTTTGAAAGTGTGGGCCACTACTAGAACATGGTTGAAGATAAAGGGTTCACTCACATTCACGCCTCTTTGGCATAACGTACACTTGCAAATGTTAGATGGTATTGCAGCGGACACATTTTGGCAAAAGAACAGGATTTTT
Organism: Bufo bufo; assembly: GCF_905171765.1. Classification (NCBI taxonomy): domain Eukaryota; kingdom Metazoa; phylum Chordata; class Amphibia; order Anura; family Bufonidae; genus Bufo; species Bufo bufo. The sequence goes on along the minus strand of NC_053393.1, from coordinate 109,963,545 downwards.
TATATCTCACAAGTAGTTAAGGATAGAGAGATTAAGTCATTCACAGAGTTATCACATAAAAGTAGAAAACCTTTCATGGTTTAGGTACTTCCAGCTGCGCTCAGCACTATTTAGTCTGGACGATAAATCAGTCCTCGATATAGATAGTTCATCTTTTTTAAATGATTGGATAGGGAGGACACCTTTAAGAATGAAGATTTCAAATATATATAAATTACTAGTTAAGGCACGGTTTTGTGATACGCAGTCACCAGGACAAAGAGCCTGGGAGCTCGATTGTCCGAATATACAATTAGAAGGATGGGGGAATATCTTTACGAATCTGGGATCACTATCTCAGAACTTTAACCATGTTCTAATACATTTTAATATCTGCCATAGATTATATGTCACCCCTACATGGCTAAATAAATGTGGGCTAAGAGATTCATCCAAGTACCCCAGATGCGACACCTCAGGTGCAGACTACCTCCACATGATCTGGTCCTGCCCAGAGCTCATAAAATACTGGAATAGTATTAATAACTTTCTTATTTATAAACTTAAAATACGAATCCCCTTTGAACCACAAGTGTTCCTGCTCAATGAGTTTTCCACAATAACCACCCACAAGTATCAAAAGATTCTCTTAGGCAGGATACTACTGTTAGCTAGAGTTTTGGTTAGTCTGACCTGGTTTGCTCAGCACAGTCCAGAATTAAATACATGGATAAATTTAGTTAATAAGGTAAAAAACTACGAGCAAATTATGTATAGGCAGAGAGATGTGGATGAGAAGTGGAGTAAGATATGAGGCGGCTGGAAGATCTGACTGAATGTAATAATTAATAATAATAATTATTTAATTTATATATTTTATTTTTTTATTTCATTTTTTTTCTCCCCTCCCCCCTGTCCCCCCCCTTTTTTTTTTTCTTGGGGGGGGGGGGGCAGAGGGGGAGAGGAGGGCGGACGCACCACAGGTTCAGGTTTAGGGTGGGAGGGAGGGGGGTTGGTTTGGGGGTAATAGGGATACGGGGAAAAACATATTGAGGAGTGTTGATTTAAATTTCTTGTTCGTTGTGTTATGTTTTGATATATTAATAAAGATAATAAAAAAAAAAGAATGCTATTATTTTCTCCTAGCAACCGTGCCTGAAAATCTCACCGCATCCGCACTTGCTTGCGGATGCTTGCGATTTTCAAGCAGCCCCATTAACTTCTATGGGGCCTGCGTTGCGTGAAAAACGCACAAAATAGAGCATGTTGCGATTTTCACGCAATGCACAAGTGATGCGTGAAAATCACCGCTCATGTGCACAGCCCCATAGAAATTAATGGGTCCGGATTAAGTGCGGTTGCAATGCATTCACCTCACGCATTGCACCCGCGCGGAAATCTCGCCCGTCTGAAAGAAGCCTTAGTGAGATTTTTTGTGGGTGCAATACAAAATCTTTGCAACCCTGACAGAAAGCTAATCATAAATCTGGCTGTTAATTCTGTGGGTGACCTACAGCAATTTATTTGTGGGTGCAATAATAGGGAAAATAATATAGTTAATCCGTCTGTTAGTTCGGTGGGTGACATATACCAATTTATTGTGTGAAGTATACCTGCACTGCATACGTGACAGGGAAATTGATATAGTTAATCCATCTGTTAGTTAGGTGCACGTCATATACCCATTTATTGCGTGAAGTACACCTGTACTGCATACGTGACACGGAAATAAATATAGTTAATCCGTCTGCTAGTTAGTTGGGCGACATATAACCATTTATTGTGTGAAGTACACCTACACTGCATACGTGACAGGGAAAATAATATAGTTAATCCGTCTGTTAGATTGGTGGGTGACATCTAACCAATTTTTGTGTGAGGTACACCTGCATTGCATACGTGACAGAGAAATTAATATACAGGGTGGGCCATTTAATGTGCCACAAACAGAAAGTTAATATCACCAACCATTCCCATTTTATTAAGGTGTATCCATATAAATGGCCCACCCTGTAGTTAATCTGTCTGTTAGTTCGGTGGGTGACCTCAGAGAATGAGGAGAGCATTAAATAAGGGACATGGCCCTGGTCGTGGTGCTGCTGGTGTTGGTGGAGCTCCTGTTGCAGGGAGAGGACGTGGTCGATCTGTGCCAGCTACACGCACAAATGAAACATCTTCCTCAGGTGCATGTAGGCGATAGAACGTTCAGCGTTATTTTGTAGGCCTGAATGCCACTCTACGAATGGTGAGGCCAGAACAAGTAGAGGCGGTGGTAGATTGGATGGCTGACACTGCCTCCAGTTCCTTCACATTGTCTCCCACCCGGTCCCCTGCTGAACACGCAGAGTTGGCACCTGCAGCCCATGGGCATCTGTCTTTCACCTCACCCCCTTGCAAATCAGCCAAGCAGTCTGAGCCCCAAGTCATGCAGCAGTCTCTTATGCTTTTTGATGACTGCTGGCAGGGTTTCCGTGGGCCGTCCACATAGCCCTGCCCCAGTCATGGAAGAGATTGAGTACACCAATGCCCAACCACTTATGTTTCAGGATGTTGACATGGGAGGACCACAGCAGCACAGCAAAAGAGGGAGCAATATGCAAAAGCAGAGCGGCTGTCCCCTAGCCAGTACACCTGCTACTGCCCACCGCACCCAGGGACTGAGTACACCAAAGCCAGCTCCAAGGAGTTCCCTGGCGTGGCAGTTTTTCAGACAATGTGCTGACGACAAGACACGAGTGGTTTGTACGCTGTGCAATAAGAGCCTGAAGCGAGGCATAAATGTTCTAAACCTGAGCACCACCTGTATGACCAGGCATCTAAATGCAAAGCACCAGCTGCAGTGGAGTAAACAACTCAAAAACCACGAAAGATCTCAGGCTCCTCCTGCTCCTTCTTCTGCTGCAGTGTCGGCCTCTTCCTCCCCCTCTGGAGTGACAGTGCCACCTGCCACCCCGGAAACAAAGGATGTGGCAGCAACTCCACCACTTCCGTCACTGCCACCAAGCATCTACACAATGTCCCATGGAAGCGTTCAGCTGTCCATCTCACAAACACTGGAGAGAAAGAGCAAGTATCCCTCTACCCACCCACCCACGATCCCTGGCCCTGAATGCCAGCATTTTAAAATTCCTGGACTTTGAGATGCTGTCATTCCGTCTGGTAGAGACAGAGACTTTTAAAAACCTTATGGAGGTGGCTGTCCCACAGTACGTGGTACCCAGCCGCCACTACTTTTCCAGGCAAGCCATCCCGGGCCTGCACAACCCCAGTGGCGGACAAAATTAGGTGTGCACTGCACAACGCCATCTGTGGCAAGGTCCACATAACCACCGATACATGGACCAGTAAGCACGGGCAGGGACGTTATACAGTCATGATCAAAAGTTTAAGACCACTTGAAAAATGGCAAAAAATTATATTTAGCATGGCTGGATCTTAACAAGGTTCCAAACAGAGCTTCAACATGCAACAAGAAGAAATGGGAGTGTGACAAAACATTTTTTGAGCATTTAATTTAATGAAAACAACGAATAAACTGAAACAGGCTGTTTTTCAGCTGATTAAAAGTTTAGGACCACACCTCCAAAAAAAAACTAAGCCCCCCCAAAACAGAAATCCAACCTCCAAACATGAACTCAGTAATGAGTAGATCCGCCGTTATTGTTTATCACTTCAAAAATTCGTTTCGGCATGCTTGATGCAAGCGTTTCCATGAGGTGAGTGGGAACATTTCTCCAAGTGGTGAAGACGGCCGCACAAAGACCATCTACTGTCTGGAACTGTTGTCCATTTTTGTAAACTTCCCTTGCCATCCATCCCCAAAGGTTCTCTATTGGATTTAGATCAGGGGAACATGCAGGATGGGCCAAAAGAGTGATGTTATTTTCCTGGAAGAAGTCCCTTGTCCTGCGGACATTGTGTACTGTAGCGTTGTCCTGTGGAAAAACCCAGTCGTTACCACACAGACGAGGGCCCTCAGTCATGAGGAATGCTCTCTGCAACATCTGGACATAGCCAGCGGCCGTTTGACGCCCCTGCACTTCCTGAAGCTCCATTGTTTCACTGAAGGAAAAAGCACCCCAGACCATTATGGCGCCCCCTCCACTGTGGCGCGTAGAAAACATCTCAGGTGGGATCTGCTTGTCATGCCAGTAATGTTGGAAATCATCAGGACCATCAAGGTTAAAAAAAAATCTCATCATAGAATAAAACATTCTTCCACCTTTGAATGTCCCATGTTTGGTGCTCTCTTGCAAAGTCCAAACGAGCAGGTCTGTGGCGTTCAAGGAGACGAGGTCTTTAAAGACGTTTTTTGTTTTTGAAGCCCTTTAGTCTCAGATGCCGTCTGATGGTTATGGGGCTGCAGTCAGCACCAGTAAGGGCCTTAATTTGGGTCGAGGATCGTCCAGTGTCTTGACAGACAGCCAATTGGATCCTCCGGCTCAGTTTGGGGTCTTCCACTTGACTTTTTTGTTCCATAACCCTCAGGATCATTTAAGAATTTAAGAAATTTCAAATGACTGTGTTACTGCGTCCCACCTCAGCAGCGCTGGTGCGCTGTGAGAGACCCTGCGTATGCAGTTCAAGAACCCAACTACATTCAAAAAGGGAGAGTTTTTTTGCCTTTGCCATCACAACGTGTGACTACCTGACAGAAAATGACAATGAATCTACATCTTTGCACAGATTTGGCCTTTTAAAGGCATCTGGTCCTAAACTTTTGATCAGCTGAAAAACAGCCTGTTTCAGTTTATTCGTTGTTTTCATTAAATTGAATGCTCAAAAAATGTTTTGTCTCACTCCCATTTCTTCTTGTTGCATGTTGAAGCTCTACTTGGAACCTTGTTAAGATCCAGCCATGCTAAATATGTTTTTTTGCCATTTTTCAAGTGGTCTTAAACTTTTGATCAGGACTGTATCTCCCTAACTGCACACTGGGTAAATGCAGTGGCGGCTTGGTCTGAGGCGGATAGCAGTTTGGTGCATGTCCTTCCACCACCGAGGATTGCAGGACATTTCTCTTTGCCTCCTGTTGCCTCCTCCTCTTACTCCGCTTCCTCCTCTACCGCCTCCTCATTTAGTCAGCGTAACACCTTCACCACCAACTTCAGCACAGCCAGGGGGAAACGACAGCAGACTGTTTTGAAACTCATCTGTTTGGGGGAAAAACCCCAAACCACGCAGGAGCTGTGGACGGGCATGGAACAACAGAACGATGAGTGGTTGGTGCCACTGAGCCTCAAGCCCAGCCTGGTGGTTTGCGATAATCGGCGAAATCTTGTAGCAGCGCTGGGCCTAGCAGGCGCATGTGCTGAATTTGGTGGTGCAGAGGTCCCTGAAAAATTACCCTGATATGTCAGAGCTGCTGCAGAAAGTGTGGGTCGTCTGTGCGCGCTTTCGGCGTTCTCACCCTGCTGCTGCTCGCCTGTCTGTGCTACAGCGTAACTTCGGCCTTTCCGCTCACCACCTCATATGCGACGTGCCTACAAGGTGAAACTCCACCTTGCACATGCTGGAGAGACTGTTCAAGCAGAAGCAGGCGATAGTGGAGTTTCAGCTGCAGCACGCACGGGACGTGTGTGCCGTGTTGCGCTGTTTCGAGTACTCTACCAACATGGCCAGTGCCGATGACACCGTCCTCAGCGTTACTATCCCACTTCTATGTCTCCTTGAAAAAACGGTTCAGGCGATGATGGAAGAGGATGTGGGCACAGGAGGAAGAGGAGGAGGAAGAGGGATCATTTCCACGATTATCAGGCCAGTCTTTTACAAGTGGCTCAAAAGATGGGTCCCTGCACCAACAGAGGCCAGGCAGACAATTGTCCATCCAGGGCACAGTTCTGGAAGAGGAAGAGGATTATGATGAGGAGGAACCGTGTCCACAGCAGGGTGGCACCCAAATCAGCTCATGGGCATCACTGGAACATGGCTGGGAAGATACAGAGGACACAGACGATACACCTCGCACAGAGGAAAGCTTGTCATTGCCTCTGGGTAGCCTGGCACACATGAGCGACTACATGCTGCAGTGCCTGCACAATGACCGCCGAGTTGCCCACATTGTAACAAGTGCTGATTACTGGGTGGCCACCCTGCTGGATCCCCGCTACAAGGACAATGTGCCATCCTTAATTTCGTCACTGGAGCGTGATCAGAAGATGCATGAGTACAAGCACACGCTGGTAGACACACCGCTGATGGCATTCCCACCTGACCCCAGGTGGTCAGTGAAAGCACAAGGCGAAGGCAGAGGAGGAGGAAGAAGTCGCCAACGCAGCTGGGGCACCGCCAGCACCTCAGAAGGGAGGGTTAGCATGGCCGAAATGTGGAAAAGCTTTGTCAGCACGCCACAACAACCAGCACCACCAGCTAATATGTCACGTCTTAGCAGGAGGCAGCATTTCAGCAACATGGTGGAACAGTAAGTGTGCACACGCCTACACATACTGACTGATAGGTCTGCACCATTCAACTTTTGGGTCTCCAAATTGGACACATGGCCTGAGCTTTCCCTTTACGCCTTAGAGGTGCTGGCCTGCCCTGCAGCCAGTGTATTGTCCGAATGTGTGTTCAGCACGGCAGGGGGGGTGATCACAGACAAGCGCAGCCGCCTGTCCACAGCCAATGTGGACAAGCTCACGTTCATTAAAATGAACCAGGCATGGATCCCACAGGACTTGTCCTTACCTTGTGCAGAATAGACATGCATACCGGCTGCACGCAGCCATTGTTATACTCCAGCGCGCTTTCTCTTTGTTTTCTTTTTTATATTTCTCAATGTTTTGGGGTCTTCCCAAATTTATAAAAAATTTAAAAAATAGTGTTGGCTACCTCCTCCTCCACCACCTCTTCCACCTAAACCGCCACGTCCAGCGCCTCCTCAACCTCCTACACCACTTTGGCCTCCACCTCCTGGTTCAAGATCATTATTTTTTACTTTTTTTAAATCCTATGTAATTTTTATTCATTTCCCTATCCACATTTGTTTGCAGGGCAATTGTCCTGCTCTTACCCCCATTTTGCTTCCTATGGCAGCCCTCTAGCCCTTGACTTCAATGGGGTGCGGGTTTGGGGTCAGGTTTGGGTCAAGTTCGGGTCCTGAACCCGAACTTTGTGGCAAAGTTCGTCCGGACCCAGCAAGCCCAAACTTCCAGGTTTTCACTCAATCCTAGTGGCTGGGGACTGCATAACGCGGGACGGCCGCCGACATCAGGCTGCAGAAGACCTCAGTGTCCACAAGACTAAATGGCAACATTTCCAGGGCCAGTAATTTGGAAAGCTGTGCATTTAGTGCTATGGCCTGTGGGTGGGTGGCTGGGTATTTGTGCTTGCGTTCAATGGCATGGGGTAAGGACATGCTATGGCCTGTGGGTGGGTGGCTGGGACACAGAAGTGGATGTGGTCGCTGATGGTGCTTGCGAAGGTCCAAGTGCAGGGCGGGAGGCATCTTGGCCTGCGCCTTCGACAGGGAATTGGCCAGAACGTTACATAGGGGAAGAGGAGGTCTTCGCTAGAGCCTCTGATGGTAAGGATAAGCTTGGGCCATTAGAGTAGTTTCTAAGTGCCACTCCAGAGCAGTCCCCGAGTCAATGGCAGCTGACCAGGGATTCAGAGGTATACAGAAAAGCAGAAACTCCAAAAACACCTTCACATTAGGAACTAGACAAGATAGTGACCATGAGTTGCTCAGGTACCTTCTTGGGGCAGGAAGTTCCTTTAAATACTTCCTGCAAGCCAGCCATAGGCTGGGGAGATAGAGGGCATGTACTAGACTGGGGAGATAGAGGGTGTGTACATGCTGCCTAACAAAGGAGGAGAGACACCACCATGCAAGCCCTAACAAACAGTACAGGACCCAAGCTGGAAGTAAGCTCTGGCATGGAGCACAGATACAACAGTTAAGCTATCTGTTGCCCTTGCTTGTGAGCATGGTGCATGACAGCAGGAGGGAAAGAGGGAGCCTGGCACCCGTGCCCACAGGAAGGGGCAGCAGCGCCAGCACGAACCGCTGGGCTAACACAGTGTATGGGAGTTCCATTATGTTCCTATGGAGCTCTACCACAGTTATACCAAAATTGCTCCAACTGCCCAAAAATGGCATGTAACATCCTCTAGTCTCCTAGAACACAGAACTTTTAGGAAAAGATCTTATCTAACTCCAACCTATCTAAACTCTAGAATGTAATGACAGCAATAGCAAATTTTTGTGGCCTGATGGCAGCAGCAGACATACGTAACATGATGGTTTGCATGCAAGATGATGGTAGGGAGGCAGGAAGACAGCAACAGTGGCAAGATAGGGCACCGTCAGCAAGGCTAGATCTATTCATCTGCCTCAGCCAGAGAAGTGTGAAAATCCCTCTGGATCCATGCCTGGTTTATGTTGACAAAAATTACGTTTTAGACACTGGTGAAGAACAACATCGTCCATTTGGGTGTCACCATGCTCCCTGGCATCCTGAGAACCCTCTCCAAGATGACACTGGAGACTGGGCAAGAAAGAAGACATAGAGCCTACTGGGCCAGTTCAGGCCACTGTTCTAGTCTGGCTTCCCAGAAGTCAAGGGGGTCAGGGTACATGGTATGAATCAGGTAGGACTGAACTTGGGCAGGGAGAGGGAAGTTAACAAAGTCGACTTTGATCCAAATTTTAGAAAAATTTGATTTGCCGTGAAGCCGAATTTCCTAGTGCTTCATGGTAATGAATTGATTTAGCCTAAAATGGTGGTAAAAAAAAAAATCATACTTACCTCATCCATTTGAGTGCAGAGAGGCCGCTGCAGCCATCTTGCTTGAAGATCCCATGCAAAATCTCCCCCCTCTAAGAAGATTGGATGTTGTGGCCACTGTGATCATCATCATGCTCCTTCTCCTCCTCCTCCAGTGGCAGCTCCGCCTCCTCCTTTTCCTCCAAGTGCCTGGTGTGAGAACCAGACCGACTCAAATGTGAAGGTGTCAATAGGACCTGGCCTTGTTGCAGGGGTGCTGTTTTGCAGCTGCCGCGAAGAGCATTTACACAGTGGGCCATGAAAGACATTTACTGTCCCTGCCTGTAACAGCTGGTCCTGCACCTTGCTGCAAAGTAAGAATTGCCATTTTAAGCAATTGTTTTGAAAAAATGCACAGCTGGACAGAAGAATAAATATTATATATCAGAACTGTGCCACCATTACGATATTATTATTTATTAATAAAGCGCCATTCATTCCATAGTGCTGTACATATGAGAAGAGGTATACATACATAATACAGACAATTGCACTAATCATAAACAAGACGAGTTACAAACTGGTACAGAAGGAGAGAGGGCCCTGCCCGTGAGGGTTTACAATCTACATGGTATGGGAGAAGGACACAGTAGGTGTGGGTGAAGTTGGTCATGGCGGTATGGAGGCAACAGGGTCACTGGTTGTAGGCTTGTCTGAAGAGGTGGGTTTTCAGGTTTCTTTTGAAGGATTCCACTGTAGGTGAGAGTCTGATATGTTGGGGTAGCGAGTTCCAGAGTATGGGGGATGCACGGGAGAAATCTTGGAGGCGATTGTGGGAAGAGGCGATAAGAGGAGAGGAGAGAAGGAGGTCTTGTGAGGATCGGAGAGTGCGTGTGGGGGTGTATCGGGAAAGTAGCTCAGAGATGTAGGGAGGGGACAGGTTATGGACGGCCTTGTATGTATTTGTTAGTACTTTGAAGTGAATTCGCTGGGCAATGGGGAGCCAGTGAAGGGATTGGCAGAGGGGAGAGGCAGAGGAGTAATAGGGTGAGAGGTGGATTATTCGGGCAGCAGAGTTGAGGATAGATTGGAGGGGTGCCTCTGTATGCAGCACTGTGTCCCTTACCCTCATCACCTCAAAACTTTCCATGATCAAATTCCTCCCTTTTCTACACAATTAGAATAAAGCCTTGCTTGTGACTCTGTATACTGTATAGGATCATTTTCTGTCAGACACTGCATACACCATCCACTCTCAGGAGCTCAACACAGAATGACGTTCTGCTCATTTTGCAACGGCACCTCTCTGCCTGCTGCCTCACTTATTGGCTGATGAGGCTGTTTTTCAGCCTGTAAGCCAATCAGGGCAAGTGTTCCCAACCACTCCTTCCCAGAAGTCATGTGAGCATACTTCTTACTCTCTCATGGATTTTTCCACCCACTTGTGCAGTAAAATGGTGCCGCTCGCCGCTTTACTGGATTAGTTCAAAGGGAACCTAAAAAGCTTTGGGTTCGTTTTCTGTACAAATTTTTGTGAAATTTACAATGAAACCTATTCATTATGAACTGGTTCGCTCATCTTATAATATACATATGTAATGTATATGAACACAGTGGTGCTTGAAAACTTTGAGAAATTTTCTTCATACATTTGACCTAAAACTACATCAGATTTTCACACAAGTCTTAAAACTAAATAGAACTAACCAAATCAAATGAGTCAAAAATATTAGACCTGGTAATTTATTTAGTAAATAAAATGATCCAGAATCAAATATCTGTGAGTGGCAAAAATATGTGAATCTTTATGTTTACCAGATAGTTTGAAGATAAAATTGGAATCTGGTGTTTTCAATCAGTGGGATAACAATCAAGTGTGAATGTTTGACCTGTTTTACTTATTGAACGTGGACCTATCAAAGTCTGATCTTCCCAACACATGTTAATGAAACTATATCATGACATGAATATAGGAGATTTCTACGGACCTCATAAAAAGTGTTGCTGATGCTCATCAAGCTGAAAAAGGCTACAAAAACATCCCAATAGAGTTTGGACTCCACCAATCCACAGTCAGACAGATTGTGTACAAATGGAGGATATTCAAGACCATTATTTCCCTCAGCAGGAGTGGTTGACCAACAAAGATCATGCCAAGAGCCATGTAATACTCTGCAAGGTCACAAAGGAACCCAAAGTCACCTGTAAGCAACTAAAGACCTGTCTCACATTAGCTAATGCTCATGAGTCCACCTCCAGGAGGACACTGAAAAACAATGGTATGCATAGCAGGATAGCAAGAAGAAAGGCACTGCTCTCCAAAAACAACATTGCTACCCTTCTACAGTATGATACAGATCACCTGGACAAGCCATGAGGATATTTGAACAATACTTCGTACACAGATGAGACCAAAATATAACTTTTTGGTTTTAATGAGAAGCATTAAGTGCTTAGACAAAAAAAATTCAGCATAAAAACATCATCCGTTCTGTAAAACACAGTAGCTTTGGGCCTGTTTTGTGGCATCTGGGCCAGGGCAGCTTGCCATCATTGATGGAACAATGAATTCTGAATTATATCACCAAATTATAAAAGACAATGTCAGGACATCTTTTCGTGAGCTGAATCTCATGAGAACGTTGGTCATGCAGCAAGACAACAACCTTAAGTACACAAGTCATTCTGCCAAAGAATGCTCGAAGAAGAATAAAGTTCAAGTTTTGGAATGGTCAGGGAAAAGTCCTGACTAGAGATGAGCGAATTTCCGCTTATGAAATTCGTTCACACTTCGTTTGGTGGTAAAAGGTGAATTGCGTTATGGATTCCGTTACCACGGACCATAACGCATTTCTATGACGGAATGCATAGAAGTCTATGGGCTGCAAAACAGATCCGTCTCGTTATACAGAGGAGGACTCATCTCTAGTCCTGACCTTAATTCAATATTTATTTTATGTACTTATATAGCACCTAACTGTCCCCAATGGGGCTCACAATCTAAGGTCCCTATCAGTATGTCTTTGGAAACCAGAGTACCCAGAGGAAACCCACACAAACATGGGGAGAATATACAAACTCCATGCAGAGGTTGCCCTTGGTTGGATTTGAACATAGGACCCCAGCGCTAACAGCTGAGCCACCCTGCTGCCCAATATAAGGAGTTAATCTGTTTTGTACCAAGGAATGAGCACAAGCTGATGTGCAGGACTAATCAACAATCACAAGAAACGTTTAGTTGCAGTTATTGCTGTAAAGTACTGAAATCAAAAGTTCATATAATTTTGCCAATCACAGACATATGATACTGGATCATTTTCCTTGATAAATAAATGACCAAGTATAATATTCTTTACTCATTTGTTTGATTTTATTATCTTTACTAGGATTTGTGTCAAATTATATAGAAAATTATATATATTATACACACACACATACAACTTTTATGTAACTATTCCCATTCCACTTTCATTGTAAGCTCTTTGTCATGTTACTACTTGTTTGCTACTTTCCTTAAAAGCACAGTAGAATATGTTGGCTTCACATAAATAAAGATTATGTATATATATATATATATATATATATATATATATACACACACACACACACACAAACACACATATGATTTTCACATATTACAGAAAAGCGCTAATGTTTCATCTAATGCTACAGTTATAACATGGCCAAGCACTGACAAGCACTAACTCTTCTGAATAAAAGTCCCATTTCCCATTTAAATACATTGATTATATCCTCTACATTCTTCAGAGGCATCTGGATGTATTAGTAATGTGTAATTATGTTATACTGCATATGGATTATTAACCACTTGTGTGATGAAAGCATCAGTAAAAATCTGACTTACTGTGTGCAGCTCTGTTCCTATAATGTCCAGAAGTCCTGCGAAAGAGAATCCCAGAAATAAAATGCCTCAATCCACAAAGATCTTCCTCCTTTATAGGTTTGCTACGCCTATGGTCAAGCAGACTCATTGGTTGTGTCACAATGTGATTCATTTGTGTCAATATTTTGTCTCTGTGCCTGTTTTACAAACAAGATGGGAGGAGGAAGAATATAATTCAGGAGGCTGGTAGGAGTCTAAGAGGAATAACAAAATCTATCTCCATAATGACACCCGTTCCTTATTTTAAGAACAAGACCATGTGTGGGATACTTTAATGAGATAATGTGCAGACTATTCGTTCTTATGAGACACAAATAATGTTTTATTAATTACTTTTAATGAGATAATTGCCTGTAAAGGCAACATTTAGCATATTTTTAGGATTCATTTCTCTGGCTCATATAAACGTGGCTTACCGTATCAGCTAAAGTGCTTGACATTCGCTTAAGAAACCAGAGTAAACATTGGAAGTCTGTGCGATGATAGTGCTGTTTTTTATATTCTTAGTGATATCACTAAACACATGCACATATATTTCTAATTTTCCTGTTATTTTAGGGTCCATTCACACATCCGTTTTTTCTTTCCTGATCTGTTCCGTTTTTTCTGGAACAGATCTGGACCAGATCTGGACCCATTCATTTTCAATGGGTCCTGGAAAAAAACGGACAGCACAATGTGTGCTGTCCGTTTCCGTTGTTCCGTTCCGCATGTCCGTTTAAATATAAAACATGTCCTATTCTTTTCCTGAAAAATCGGATCCTGGTACAATACAAAGTCAATGGATCCGCAAAAAACGGAAGACATACGGATGTCATTCCGTATGTCATCCGTTTTATACGGAATCCGTTCCTGGAAATTACATTTTAATTTTTATTTTATTTTTTTCAAGAAATCCAAACAACTTTATTTGCTTATTGAAATATATACATGTTTCCGTTTTTTGCGGATCCGCAAAAAACGGATGACATACGGATGACATACGGAAACATTTTCAGGAACAACGGATCCGCAAAAAAAGGACAGAAAATTGGATTATAGAAAAATACTGACGTGTGAATGTAGCCTAAAGCTCATTTTTCTCAGTATTGATATGTGCTGACTCCTGATAATATTTTGTCTTACTGGGGTTTTAACCAGTCTAAAAAGCAAAGCTAGCAAATAGCAGCTGAAAAGTCTGCTGTGGATTTTGCAGCAGAGCCCTGCAAAATCGGCAGCAAAATCTGTATGTGCTATGTGCAGGTGTTTTTTTCATGAAGCACTTACATATATTTTAACCCCTTAACAACCAGTGCTATAGTAGTGCAGCACTGAGAGGAGCCCTCAGATGTCCAGAGGCATGCTCTGATAAAGAAGCAACTATGCCTGGGAAATTAGCATCACAATCAAGACTGCAGTACAAAAATCAGGCAATTTCTTCAATGGTTGGGATTGGAGATACCTCTCCAGTCCTGGCTGTTTAACACTTTAGATGCCATGGTCAATAATGATCATGTATAGAGATGAGTGAATTTTCCAAAAATTCGATTTGCCGGTTTGTCAAATTTTTTTGAAAAAATTCAGTTCGATCCGAATATATTTGCGGCAAATTTCATTAAAAAACTTCTATTTCCTGGCTGCAGAGAGCCTTTATAGTGGTGCCTTGCTGTAACACGCATAGGAAGTCTGCTCTGGTAGTGAAATAATACTGTGAGTCAGTATGACATGCAGAAGACAGGCGTCGCTCTTAGAATCACTGCACACTTCACTTATTTGGGCAGTCACGGGGCCAAAACTGACCAAATAACTCAAATATGAACCCAGTTTTACAGGTCGATGTTAGCGCCAAGAAGAAGCACACTCCTTTTACACTGTCGTCAGTTTATTCCACATAGATGTCTACAGTCGTGGCCAAAAGTTTTGAGAATGACAAAAATATTAGTTTTCACAAAGTTTGCTGCTAAACTGCTTTTAGATCTTTGTTTCAGTTGTTTCTGTGATGTAGTGAAATATAATTACACGCACTTCATACGTTTCAAAGGCTTTTATCGACAATTACATGACATTTATGCAAAGAGTCAGTATTTGCAGTGTTGGCCCTTCTTTTTCAGAACCTCTGCAATTCGACTGGGCATGCTCTCAATCAACTTCTGGGCCAATTCCTGACTGATAGCAACCCATTCTTTCATAGTCACTTCTTGGAGTTTGTCAGAATTAGTGGGTTTTTGTTTGTCCACCCGCCTCTTGAGGATTGACCACAAGTTCTCAATGGGATTAAGATCTGGGGAGTTTCCAGGCCATGGACCCAAAATCTCAACGTTTTGGTCCCCGAGCCACTTAGTTATCACTTTTGCCTTATGGCACAGTGCTCCATCATGCTGGAAAATGCATTGTTCTTCACCAAACTGTTGTTGGATTGTTGGAAGAAGTTGCTGTTGGAGGGTGTTTTGGTACCATTTTTTATTCATGGCTGTGTTTTTGGCCAAAATTGTGAGTGAGCCCACTCCCTTGGATAAGAAGCAACCCCACACATGAATGGTCTCAGGATGCTTTACGGTTGGCATGACACAGGACTGATGGTAGCGCTCACCTTTTCTTCTCCGGACAAGCCTTTTTCCAGATGCCCCAAACAATCGGAAAGAGGCTTCATGGGAGAATATGACTTTGCCCCAGTCCTCAGCAGTCCATTCACCATACTTTCTGCAGAAGATCAATCTGTCCCTGATGTTTTCTTTGGAGAGAAGTGGCTTCTTTGCTGCCTTTCTTGACACCAGGCCATCTTCCAAAAGTCTTCGCCTCACTGTGCGTGCAGATGCGCTCACATCTGCCTGCTGCCATTCCTGAGCAAGCTCTGCACTGGTGGCACTCTGATCCCGCAGCTGAATCCTCTTTAGGAGACGATCCTGGCACTTGCTGGACTTTCTTGGACGCCCTGAAGCCTTCTTAACAAGAATTGAACCTCTTTCCTTGAAGTTCTTGATGATCCTATAAATTGTTGATTGAGGTGCAATCTTAGTAGCCACAATATCCTTGCCTATGAAGCCATTTTTATGCAACACAATGATGGCTGCACGCGTTTCTTTGCAGGTCACCATGGTTAACAATGGAAGAACAATGATTTCAAGCATCACCCTCCTTTTAAAATGTCAAGTCTGCCATTTTAACCCAATCAGCCTGACATAATGATCTCCAGCCTTGTGCTCGTCAACATTCTCACCTGAGTTAACAAGACGATTACTGAAATGATCTCAGCAGGTCCTTTAATGACAGCAATGAAATGCAGTGGAAAGTTTTTTTGGGGATTCAGTTAATTTTCATGGCAAAGAAGGACTATGCAATTCATCTGATCACTCTTCATAACATTCTGGAGTATATGCAAATTGATATTATAAAAACTTAAGCAGCAACTTTTCCAATTTCCAATATTTATGTAATTCTCAAAACTTTTGGCCACGACTGTACAGAACCTGTTCTATTAAACACTTATACAAGTAGAGCCACTCCAACAGAGTGGAGAGGGTGTCAGCAGTAAGTTTGTGTTTACGTCACTGATTATTTTGCCCTTCCTCTGATCCGTCAGAACAATAATCCACAAAAAAACGGATCCTGTCTGTGGAGCATCACAGCTTCACTCGGTCAGTATTTGGTCAGTAATCCATCAGTATTGCTAATACTAAAAAAAACAGGGGTGGATCCAAAACAGAGATGACACGTGAATGGAATATTTGCATGTCTTCTATGTTTTGTACCCACTCCAGCTTTTGGCTACCAAATCACAAGCCAATTCTGATGGGAACATACAGACCTTATGGCTGCTACACAGACAGGATCCGTTGTGCGTCACATTTTTCCTTCCTTCTGACAGATCAGAAGATGGGTCAAATAAATGATGATGTCAGCCAAGCCAAAAAGGCTAAATAGTGGCCCACTCATGAAGTGGGGAGGGTGGAAACAGCATGAGAAGTCTGCAGACTGGCCATATGACATAGTGGTGAGGTGGAAGCAGCATGAGGAGACCACAGTGTGACCCAATGACAGAATCTGGAGGTGGTGGCAGCATCAGGAGGCCACAGAGTGGCCCAATGACAGAGTGTGGGGACAGCAGCAGCATCATGAGGCCACAGAGTGGCACAATGACAGAGTATGGAGGTGGTGGCAGCATCAGGAGACCACAGAGTGTCAAGGTGACATAGTGTGGAGGTAGCAGCAGCATCAGGAGGCCGCAGAGTCGCAAGGTGACATAGTGTGGAGGTGGCAGCAGCATCAGGAGGCCACAGAGTGGCAAGGTGACATAGTGTGAAGGTGGCAGCAGCATGAGGAGACCACAAAGTGGCAAGGTGACATAGTTTGGAGTTGTTGGCAGCATGAGGAGACCACAGAGTGGCAAGGTGACATAGTTTGGAGGTGGCAGCAGCATCAGGAGGCCACAGAGTGGCAATGTGGCATAGTGTGTAGCTGGCAGCAGCATCAGAGCCCATAGAGTGGCAATGTGACATAGTGTGGAAGTGGGTGGCAATACCAGTACCCGCTGAAGATGGTGGGTGAAAGAAAGAGCACTTGGCATCAGATTTGTGGCATCAGGCGGGTGGCAGCATCAGAATAGTAGCTGAGGCAGGTAGCCAGAAGAAACCAGTCTCTTTTGTCAAAGTGTTGGTGTGGCACCACGGATGATCTAGTCTGATGCATCAGGCATTGGTGGGTGGAAATCCTGGCTGATCCACGCCTGATTCATCTTGACAAAGGTCAGTATCTCCACATTTTGGGTGGACAGGCGAGTTCTTTTTGTGTTAACTATAGCCCCTGCCACACTAAACACCCGCTCTGATGCCATACTACTGACCGGGGAGAACAGCTTTTCCAGAGCAAACTCGGGCAGTTGCAGCCACAAATTTAGTTTGGCTGCCCAGTAGTCCAGCAGATCTTCAATGATGGCTGGCAGGGTGCACCACCTGCTGGTTCAGGTTCTGCTCTACGTCTAGCTGCTGGTGAGTAGTTTCTTCACAATGCGGGTGAAGAAAGGTGCTCATCAGCCACTCTAGGATCAGGCTGCTGGTGATGGAGCTGGTACTGCTCCTGCCACTCCACCCCTCCCCAGCAGCCATGGCAATGGAACGTGAGCGCAGAGGGCCCCCCGGTCAGACCTGCGAGAGGATGGACGATTGTGCAGATAGGCAGCTGCCAACTGACTACATATCATGTCTCTATAGTAGTTCAGTTTGCGCCCATTTTGGACCGGTAGCGAGGGTCCAACAAGGTGGAGAGCCAGAAGTCATCACTCAACCGAATGGTGACAATTCGGCTGTCACTACCCAAGCAAGTGGGCATGCAGTGTGTCATTTGCGCAAGTGACTCGGAGGGACGCCCTGCCTCCATCTCCACTACATACTGCCACGGTGTGTCTGGGTCCTCTGCCTCATCTTCCTCATCGCCCTGTACCTCCTCTGCCTGCTCCTGCTCCTCCTCTCCTGTCACCTATGTAGAAAAACCACCCATTTTGCTACACATTGCTTGTGCTCCTCCTACAATGTCCTCCTCCTCCTGCAGCTCAGCCCCCACAGGGCTCATGTGGCCATGAGCTCTAGGCGCCACATAATCAGTCCCCTGACCAGCCAAATTTACTAGCATCTGTTCCAGGACATGAAGCAGTGGAATGACATTGTTCATCTCGTAGTTCTGGCGACTGACAAATAACGTGGCCTCCTCAAAGGGCCTGAGCAAATGGCAGGTGTCAGGCATGAGCTGCCATTGTCTGACATCGAAGTTACACAGGGGAGTACTCCTGTCCGCTTGGATCATCAGGAAATCGTTTATGGCCTTTCTCTGTTTGTTCAGTCGGTCCAACATATGGAGGGTGGAAACGTTGCATATTGCTCGCATATTGCTCTTACCGTAAAGAATCCGCTTCTATGTTTGTGTAGAAACCTTCTTTACTCTAGATGCAGAGGATGTCCCCTCCTCACAGTCACAGTCCTGGGTATAAATAGGTGTAGATCATGGGAGAGATCTCAGTACTGGCCCTCGTCTTTTTTTCTAAACTGAATAACCCTATTTTTGACAATCTTTCTGGGTACTGTAGTCCACCCATTCCAGTTATTACATTAATTGCCCTTCTCTACCCTCTCTTACTCTGATAGGTTTGTCTTGTGCACAGGAACACGGAATTGTACACAATACTTCATTCATGTGTGTTCTGACTAGTGATTTGTAAAGTGGCAGACCTACTGTATGTTCTCATAAAAAAGAAGTAAGCAGCACTCCAAATCCAAAATTGCCAATAATTCGGATACCTAATGGAAAGGTCCAGTTAAGGTGGTGCCCGCAGATCGGGATCCAGCGAACATTGCAACGTTTCGACTAAAAAGGTTGCAATGTTAGCTGCTTGTTAAATAAACACTGAATTCACTATTGGAGGAGTGCTGCAGATGTTTCATCTATTTAGAACTATGTTCTCATCACATACATCTATGCCACTTTTGATGCACCCCTAAAGGCTTATTGGCCTTACAGAGTCCTAAAGGTCTGTCTATTACATTACTTAATTATTTTAGGATATGATGGTGTATGCCATCTGGACCTGGTGACTTGTCTATTTTAATCTTTTTAAGATGCTGCTGCACTTCTTCCTGGGTCACAAAGGACACTTTTAATGGGGAGTTTATTTTGATACTAGGCATTTCATCTGACAGTTCATTTTCCTTGTGAATACAGGGGAGAAAAAAAATAATTTAATAGCATCACTGTCTCCTCATCGCTCTCTACAACATCTCCTTCATCACTCTTTAAGTGGCAAAACTTTCAGGTTAATCTTTTTGCCATTTATATAATTGAAGAACATTTTAAGGTTAGTATTACTCTCTTTTAAATGAATCTCTCTGTCTCCAGCTTTGCTGCTTTTATCTGTCTTTTGCATATTAAATTTTTTTCTTATAAATTGGAGTTCCTAGCCTTGAAGTGGTCAGTGGTCGACAAACTTCATGATTACTTATATAGGGTGCATTTTGTAGTGAATAGAGTTGAGCGAACACCTGGATGTTCGGGTTCGAGAAGTTCGGCCGAACCTCCCGGAAATCTTCGGGTTCGGGATCCGAACTCGACCCGAACTTCGCCCCGAACCCCATTGAAGTCAATGGGGACCCGAACTTTTCTGCACTAAAAAGGCTGTAAAATAGCCCAGGAAAGGGCTAGAGGGCTGCAAAAGGCAGCAAAATGTAGGTAAATCCCCTGCAAACAAATGTGGATAGGGAAATGAATAAAAATATAAATAAAATAAATTAAAATTAACCAATATCAATTGGAGAGAGGTCTCATGGCAGAGAATCAGGCTTCATGTCATAGCAGAGAATCAGGCTTCACGTCACCCACCACTGGAACAGGCCATTGTCAGATATTTAGGCCCCGGCACCCAGACAGAGGAGAGAGGTCCTATAGCAGAGAATCAGGCTTCATGTCATAGCAGAGAATCAGGCTTCAAGTCATAGCAGAGAATCAGGCTTCATGGCATAGCAGAGAATCAGGCTTCTTGTCACCCACCACTGGAACAGGCCATTGTCAGATATTTAGGCCCCGGCACCCAGACAGAGGAGAGAGGTCCCATAGCAGACAATCAGGCTTCGTGTCATAGCAGAGAATCAGGCTTCACGTCACCCACCACTGGAACAGGCCATTGTCAGATATTTAGGCCCCGGCACCCAGACAGAGGAGAGAGGTCTCATAGCAGAGAATCAGGCTTCATATCATAGCAGAGAATCAGGCTTCATGTCACCCACCACTGGAACAGGCCATTGTCAGAAATTTTGGGCCCCGGCACCCAGACAGAGGAGAGAGGTCCCATAGCAGAGAATCAGGCTTCATATCATAGCAGAGAATCAGGCTTCATGTCATAGCAGAGAATCAGGCTTCACGTCAGCCACTACTGGAACAGGCCATTGTCAGATATTTAGGCGCCGGCACCCAGACAGAGGAGAGAGGTCCTATAGCAGAGAATCAGGCTTCATGTCATAGCAGAGAATCAGGCTTCAAGTCATAGCAGAGAATCAGGCTTCATGGCATAGCAGAGAATCAGGCTTCACGTCACCCACCACTGGAACAGGCCATTGTCAGATATTTAGGCCCCAGGACCCAGACAGAGGAGAGAGGTCCCATAGCAGACAATCAGGCTTCGTGTCATAGCAGAGAATCAGGCTTCACGTCACCCACCACTGGAACAGGCCATTGTCAGATATTTAGGCCCCGGCACCCAGACAGAGGAGAGAGTTCCCATAGCAGAGAATCAGGCTTCATATCATAGCAGAGAATCAGGCTTCACGTCACCCACCACTGCAACAGGCCATTGTCAGATATTTAGGCCCCGGCACCCAGATAGAGGAGAGAGGTCCCATAGCAGAGAATCAGGCTTCATGTCATAGCAGAGAATCAGGCTTCACGTCACCCACCACTGGAACAGGCCATTGTCAGATATTTAGGCCCCGGCACCCAGACAGAGGAGAGAGGTCCCATAGCAGAGAATCAGGCTTCATGTCATAGCAGAGAATCAGGCTTCAAGTCATAGCAGAGAATCAGGCTTCATGTCATAGCAGAGAATCAGGCTTCACGTCACCCAACATTGGAACAGGCCATTGTCAGATATTTAGGCCCCGGTACCCAGACAGAGGAGAGAGGTCCCATAGCAGAGAATCAGGCTTCATGTCATAGCAAAGAATCATGCTTCATGTCACCCACCACTGGAACAGGCCATTGTCAGATATTTTTTGGCCCCGGCACCCAGACAGAGGAGAGAGGTCCCATAGCAGAGAATCAGGCTTCATGTCATAGCAGAGAATCAGGCTTCATGTCACCCAACACTGGAACAGGCCATTGTCATATATTTTTAGGCCCCGGCACCCAGACAGAGGAGAGATGTCCCATAGCAAAGAATCAGGCTTCATGTCATAGCAGAGAATCAGGCTTCATGTCACCCACCACTGGAACAGGCCATTGTCAGATATTTTTAGGCCCCAGCACCCAGACAGAGGAGAGAGGTCCCATAGCAGAGAATCAGGCTTCATGTCATAGCAGAGAATCAGGCTTCAAGTCATAGCAGAGAATCAGGCTTCATGTCATAGCAGAGAATCATGCTTCATGTCACCCACCACTGGAACAGGCCATTGTCAGATATTTTTTGGCCCCGGCACCCAGACAGAGGAGAGAGGTCCCATAGCAGAGAATCAGGCTTCATGTCATAGCAGAGAATCAGGCTTCATGTCACCCAACACTGGAACAGGCCATTGTCATATATTTTTAGGCCCCGGCACCCAGACAGAGGAGAGATGTCCCATAGCAAAGAATCAGGCTTCATGTCATAGCAGAGAATCAGGCTTCATGTCACCCACCACTGGAACAGGCCATTGTCAGATATTTTTAGGCCCCAGCACCCAGACAGAGGAGAGAGGTCCCATAGCAGAGAATCAGGCTTCATGTCATAGCAGAGAATCAGGCTTCAAGTCATAGCAGAGAATCAGGCTTCATGTCATAGCAGAGAATCAGGCTTCACGTCACCCACCACTGGAACAGGCCATTGTCAGATATTTAGGCCCCGGCACCCAGACAGAGGAGAGAGGTCCCATAGCACAGAATCAGGCTTCATGGCATAGCAGAGAATCAGGCTTCATGTCATAGCAGAGAATCAGGCTTCACGTCACCCACCACTGGAACAGGCCATTGTCAGATATTTAGGCCCCGGCACCCAGACAGAGGAGAGAGGTCCCATAGCACAGAATCAGGCTTCATGGCATAGCAGAGAATCAGGCTTCAAGTCATAGCAGAGAATCAGGCTTCACGTCACCCACCACTGAAACAGGCCATTGTCAGATATTTAGGCCCCGGCACCCAGACAGAGGAGAGATGTCCCATAGCAGAGAATCAGGCTTCATGTCATAGCAGAGAATCAGGCTTCATGTCACCCACCACTGGAACAGGCCATTGTCAGATATTTTTAGGCCCCGGCACCCAAACAGAGGAGAGAGGTCCCATAGCAGAGAATCAGGCTTCATGTCATAGCAGAGAATCATGCTTCATGTCACCCAACACTGGAACAGGCCACTGTCAGATATTTTTTGGCCCTGGCACCCAGACAGAGGAGAGGTTCATTCAACTTTGGGTTGCCCCACAATATAATGGTTAAATGAAAATAAAAAAATGATTGAATGAGGAAGTGCCCTGGAGTACAATAATATATGGTTAAGGGGAGGTAGTTATACATGTCTAATCTGCACAAGGGATGGACAGGTCCTGTGGGATCCATGCTTGGTTCATTTTTATGAACGTCAGCTTGTCCACATTGGCTGTAGACAGGCGGCTGCGTTTGTCTGTAATGACGCCCCCTGCTGTGCTGAATACACGTTCAGACAAAACGCTGGCCGCCGGGCAGGCCAACACCTTTAAGGCATAAAAGGCTAGCTCTGGCCACGTGGACAATTTGGAGACCCAGAAGTTGAATGGGGCCGAACCATCAGTCAGTACATGGAGGGGTGTGCACACGTACTGTTCCACCATGTTAGTGAAATGTTGCCTCCTGCTAACACGTTCTGTATCAGGTGGTGGTGCAGTTAGCTGTGGCGTGGTGACAAAACTTTTCCACATCTCTGCCATGCTAACCCTGCCCTCAGAGGAGCTGGCTGTGACACAGCTCCGTTGGCGACCTATTGCTCCTCCTCTGCCTTCGCCTTGGGCTTCGACTTGTTCCCCTGTGACATTTGGGAATGCTCTCAGTAGCGCGTCTACCAACGTGCGCTTGTACTCGCGCATCTTCCTATCACGCTCCAGTGCAGGAAGTAAGGTGGGCACATTGTCTTTGTACCGTGGATCCAGCAGGGTGGCAACCCAGTAGTCCGCACACGTTAAAATGTGGGCAACTCTGCTGTCGTTGCTCAGGCACTGCAGCATGTAGTCGCTCATGTGTGCCAGGCTGCCCAGAGGTAAGGACAAGCTGAGGCGTATCGTCATCATCCTGCGTTTCCCCCCAGCCACGCACCAGTGATGGGCCCGAGCTGCGTTGGGTGCCACCCCGCTGTGAACATGCTTCATCCTCATCCTCCTCCACCTCCTCCTCATCCTCGTCTTCCTCGTCCTCCAGTAGTGGGCCCTGTCTGGCCACATTTGTACCTGGCCTCTGCTGTTGCAAAAAAACTCCCTCTGAGTCACTTCTAAGAGACTGGCCTGAAAGTGCTAAAAATGACCCCTCTTCCTCCTCCTCCTCCTGGGCCACCTCCTCTTCCATCATCGCCCTAAGTGTTTTCTCAAGGAGACATAGAAGTGGTATTGTAACGCTGATAACGGCGTCATCGCCACTGGCAATGTTGGTGGAGTACTCGAAACAGCGCAACAGGGCACACAGGTCTCGCATGGAGGCCCAGTCATTGGTGGTGATGTGGTGCTGTTCCGCAGTGCGACTGACCCGTGCGTGCTGCAGCTGAAACTCCACTATGGCCTGCTGCTGCTCGCACAGTCTGTCCAGCATGTGCAATGTGGAGTTCCACCTGGTGGGCACGTCGCATATGAGGCGGTGAGTGGGAAGGCCGAATTTATGCTGTAGCGCAGACAGGCGAGCAGCGGCAGGATGTGAACGCCGGAAGCGCGCACAGACGGCCCGCACTTTATGCAGCAGCTCTGACATGTCAGGGTAGTTGTGAATGAACTTCTGCACCACCAAATTCAGCACATGCGCCAGGCAAGGGATGTGCGTCAAACCGGATAGTCCCAGAGCTGCAACGAGATTTCGCCCATTATCGCACACCACCAGGCCGGGCTTGAGGCTCACCGGCAGCAACCACTCGTCGGTCTGTTGTTCTATACCCCGCCACAACTCCTGTGCGGTGTGGGGCCTGTCCCCCAAACGTTTGAGTTTCAGAATGGCCTGCTGACGTTTTCCCCGGGCTGTGCTGAAGTTGGTGGTGAAGGTGTGTGGCTGACTGGATGAGCAGGTGGAAGAAGAGGAGGAGGAAGCCGAGTAGGAGGAGGAGGCAACAGGAGGCAAAGAATGTTGCCCTGCGATCCTTGGAGGCGGAAGGACGTGCGCCAAACAGCTCTCCGCCTGGGGCCCAGCCGCCACTACATTTACCCAGTGTGCAGTTAGGGAGATATAGCGTCCCTGGCCGTGCTTACTGGTCCACGTATCTGTGGTTAGGTGGACCTTGCCACAGATGGCGTTGCGCAGTGCACACTTGATTTTATCGGATAATTGGTTGTGCAGGGAAGGCACGGCTCTCTTGGAGAAGTAGTGGCGGCTGGGAACAACATACTGTGGGACAGCAAGCGACATGAGCTGTTTGAAGCTGTCTGTGTCCACCAGCCTGAATGACAGCATTTCATAGGCCAGTAGTTTAGAAATGCTGGTATTCAGGGCCAGGGATCAAGGGTGGTTAGGTGGGAATTTACGCTTTCTCTCAAATGTTTGTGAGATGGAGAGCTGAACGCTGCCGTGTGACATGGTTGAGATGTTGATGACAAAGGTGGTGGTGTTGGTGGTACATCCTCTGTTTTCTGGGCGGCAGGTGCCAACGTTCCTCCAGAGACGGAGGAAGAGGCCGAGGCGGCAGCAGCAGAAGAGGTAGCAGGGGGAGCCTGAGTGATTTCCTTGTTTTTAAGGTGTTCACTCCACTGCAGTTCATGCTTTGCATGCAGGTGCCTGGTCATGCAGGTTGTGCTAAGGTTCAGAACGTTAATGCCTCGCTTCAGGCTCTGATGGCACAGCGTGCAAACCACTCGGGTCTTGTTGTCAGCACATTGTTTGAAGAACTGCCACGCCAGGGAACTCTTTGAAGCTGCCTTTGGGGTGCTCGGTCCCAGATGGCGGTGGCCAGTAGCAGACGGACTCTCTTGGCGGCGGGTGTTCTGCTTTTGCCCACTGCTCCCTCTTTTGCTACACTGTTGGCTCGGTCTCACCACTGCCTCTTCCTCCGAATTCTGAAAGTCAATGGCACGACCTTCATTCCATGTGGGGTCTAGGACCTCATCGTCCCCTTCATCGTCTTCCACCCAGTCTTCCTCCCTGACCTCCTGTTCAGTCTGCACACTGCAGAAAGACGCAGCAGTTGGCACCTGTGTTTCATCATCATCAGAGACGTGCTGACTCTGATGAGGTGGTATTCCCATGTCCTCATCATCAGGAAACATAAGTGGTTGTGCGTCAGTGCATTCTATGTCTTCCACCGCTGGGGAAGGGCTAGGTGGATGCCCTTGGGAAACCCTGCCAGCAGAGTCTTCAAACAGCATAAGAGACTGCTGCATAACTTGAGGCTCAGACAGTTTCCCTGATATGCATGGGGGTGATGTGACAGACTGATGGGCTTGGTTTTCAGGCGCCATCTGTGCGCTTTCTGCAGAAGACTGGGTGGGAGATAATGTGAAGGTGCTGGATCCACTGTCGGCCACCCAATTGACTAATGCCTGTACCTGCTCAGGCCTTACCATCCTTAGAACGGCATTGGGCCCCACCAAATATCGCTGTAAATTCTGGCTGCTACTGGGACCTGAGGTACTTAGTTCACTAGGACGTGTGGCTGTGGCAGAATGGCCACGTCCTCTCCCAGCACCAGAGGGTCCACTAACACCACCACGACCATGTCCGCGTCCCTTACTAGATGTTTTCCTCATTGTTACCGTTCACCACAATAAGAAAAAAATTATTTGGCCCAATGTATTGAATTCAAATTCAGGCCTTTTTTTACAGGCACCTAACACTATCTGGCTATCTATTTAGGTACCGTATTACACTAATACAGGCACAGCAGTAACGACAGATTTAGCTGAATATAAATTGTAGGCCTAGTATTTAGGCCCTGGATGACAGGTATACGTTTACGGACAGAATTAGACTTGGAAATGCACGGTAGCGTGTGAAGTTATTGAGGATGACCCTATCCGCACCTTCAATCTAATATACCCTTTTATGGATAGATTTAAACTTGGCCTGATACAGCAGAAAACAATTATTTAGGGAATTGCTAAGTTGGGAATTGTATTCAACCCAGAACAAAAACTGTGCTTCGGCAGACAGCAGACAGTATTACAATTGGCTAGCCACAGCTGAAACACCAGATTTAGGGTACTGCTATTTTGGCAATTGTATTTTACCCCTCAATAAAATAGCAAGCACAGCCAAGCCCCTGATGTAGGATATAGCAAAAAAAAAAAAAAAAAACACACTATTGATGGTTAAAAATGGACTTGGTGGCAGCTTGTGCTGGCACACCACAAGACACAAAATGGCCGCCGATCACCCCAGAAAAAAGTGACTGAAAAACGCTCTGGGCAGCCTTAAAACAGTGAGCAATTGAATAGCAGAGGTTGTATGATACACAGCTGTATATCGATCACTTCAGTAAATAAATCACTGCCTAATCTCGCCCTAACAGCAGCAGCTGCATCCTATCCCTACACTGATCAGAGCAAAGTGACGTGCGGCGGCTACGTGACCAAAGCTTAAATAGAGGCAGGGTCACATGCTGCACTGGCCAATCACAGCCATGCCAATAGTAGGCATGGCTGTGATGGCCTCTTGGGGCAAGTAGTATGACGCTTGCTGATTGGCTGCTTTGCAGCCTTTCAAAAAGCGCCAAGAAAGCGCCGAACACCGAACCCGAACCTGGACTTTTATGAAAATGTTCGGATTCGGGTCCGTGTCACGGACACCCCAAAATTCGGTACAAACCCGAACTATACAGTTCGGGTTCGCTCATCCCTAGTAGTGAATATTGACAATAACTGATTGACTTGTGTCCAAACAACTGCAAAGCTAAATGCAACAGGTAATTGATGATTAGATGCTCTGTCTGCCTATGAGTATCGTCCAGGCTATTCCAACATTGATGCTGATGCGTTGTCCCACTTACCTGACAGAAACATAATATTGAAGAGGAAGAATGGATTGAAGTGCCTGCTGCAGGGATTTGGGGACTATGCCACGAAAACAGAGTAACCAAGCTTTTGAAAAGACAAAATGTGTCAGTTCATTAGGTGCATAGAAGAGACCATGCCCCCCATTACACTACTGGATGACTCAGATAGACATGGACTATAATCAATCAGGGTACTCCTATGTGTTTTCCACTTCTGGCTGACTTAGAGTCTCACTTTGACTCAGATACTCAGACTTCATGTACAATTCAGCCATATAACATTTTGAATATTTGTTGTTAGATGAGGATACTACTTACGCTTCAAAAGACCTCATGGTGCTTTCTTTACTTTATTTTTCACAACTAAAAAGTGTTGCATGGCTTTCAGGCCTGAGAGCCATGCAACACTTTTTAATTGTGAAAAATAAAGTAAAGAAAGTACCATGAGGTCTTCTGAAGCGTGAGTAGTATCCTTCTCATCTAACAACAAAATATTCAAAATGTTATATGGCTGAATTGTATATGAAGTCAGATGGACATGGACCAGCTTCCCAAACTTAGCTCACATGAGTTGTGAAATGCCCAGAAGGAGGACCCAGCCATTGTAAAAAGTGCAACAGGGTTTTGAGAGAGGCCACTGCCCACAGGTAAGGTACCACTCATCTCCACTACAAATAGGAAAAAGAGACTACAATTTGCACGAGCTCACCAAAATTGGACTGTTGAAGACTGGAAAAATGTTGCCTGGTCTGATGAGTCTCGATTTCTGTTGAGACATTCAAATGGTAGAGTCCAAATTTGGCGTAAACAGAATGAGAACATGTATCCATCCTCTGATGGCTACTTCCAGCAGGATAATGCACCATGTCACAAAGCTCGAATCATTTCAAATTGGTTTCTTGAACATGACAATGAGTTCACTGTACTAAAATGGCCCCCACAGTCACCAGATCTCAACCCAATAGAGCATCTTTGGGATGTGGTGGAACGGGAGCTTCGTGCCCTGGATGTGCATCCCTCATATCTCCATCAACTGCAAGATGCTATCCTATCAATATGGGCCAACATTTCTAAAGAATGCTATCAGCACCTTGTTGAATCAATGCCACGTAGAATTAAGGCACTTCTGAATGCAAAAGGGGGTCCAACACCGTATTAGTATGGTGTTCCTAATAATTCTTTAGGTGAGTGTATATAAATGCACAGGTCTTCTAATGTGTATTAAAAACATATAAGTATAACCCCTGTCCACCCAGTGGCGGATCCAGAGCCTGGTCTCGGGAGGGGCACTTCCTGATTATTTTCTGTCCGCCACCACAAAACAAAGGTGCTTCTAGAACAGACTACACAGTGTAGCGGTATACTGTATATTGTGTGGCACATTGTATGCTATGTGTGTATAACAAATATATTCTACATGAAAATGTACAATTACTTGGCCCTTGGGGATCTCGGACGCCACTTCGACACTTTGTTGTGCTTTATCCTAATGAGAAAGATTTCATAATAAGGATTTGGAGAAGGGGCAGAGGGATAGCAGAGAGGCTGGTGCTGCTAGGGGGTCATACCATGGGGGAGTAATAAAGCCCACCATAATGCCCCCCCAGTAGAAATAATTCTCCTTAAAATGTGACAGTGCAAAAAATACCCCCTTGTAATGCCCCAGTTGAGCTAATGTCCCCATAGTGCCCCCATAATGTGCAAGTATAAAATGCCCCATATATAGTGCCCCAGTAAATGCCCTCAGTGTCCCACATAATTTGCAAGTATAAAATACACCTTCTTAGTGCCCCCCGTAGATGACCCCATAGTACTCCTCTCCCCCCTTCCCCATAGTACCCACCATAATGTGTACCAGTTTAAAATGCTACTGTACAGAGCCCCCCATATAAAATACCCCTTCTTTGTGGCCTCAGTAGATGCCCCTATAGTGCCCATCAATAATGTGCCAGTAATAAGAGCCCCCCATCATGTGCCAGTAATAAGAGCCCCCCATCACGTGCCAGTAATAAGAGCCCCCCATCACATGCCAGTAATAAGAGCCCCCCATCACGTGCCAGTAACAAGAGCCCCCATCACGTGCCAGTAACAAAAGCCCCCCCATCATGTGCCAGTAATAAGAGCCCCCCATCACATGCCAGTAATAAGAACCCCCCATCACGTGCCAGTAACAAGAGCCCCCATCACGTGCCTGTAACAAGAGCCCCCATCACGTGCCAGTAACAAGAGCCCCCCATCATGTGCCAGTAGCAAGAGCCCCCCATCACGTGCCAGTAATAAGAGCCCCCCAATGTGCCAGTAATAAGAGCCCAGCCCCCCCATCACGTGCCAGTAATAAGAGCCCCCCATATACTGCCATCTCCTCCTGTCTCCTGACTCCTTTCCAGGCAATGGTCAGTGCCATTTGTCACACAGTCACACACTGCTGTGCCCACTGAAGGGTAAGTAAGGTATTTGATTTGAGATTGACCCTTTTGAATAATTAATTATTAAATTTTTGACACACATATAGTACTCATCACTTACTTACTAATACTGCCGGACCGGTACTACTGACTGACTGTCACCAGAGTCTACTCACAGTCTCAACTGACTCTCTCTCTCAAGTAACTTCAACTGACTCACGAGTCACTACAACTCATCTATCATCTAGTATAGACTGGCTTCTCCCACTCTCTGCTCCTCCCACTTTACTAATGAAGCAGGAGGTGCTTACGTGACGAAGTGAGTGACGTAGGTAGCTTACTCTTACACAGCCGCTCCCGGCCAGAGTCAGACCTGCCTGCTGCGCTGCAGCGCTAGTACTACTGAAATGAATGAATGAGTGAGAGTGAGTCTGAGTCAGTCGTGAGTAGTTAGTACAGACAGACGCACAGACTCCCATGACAGTACAGTGAAGTAGAGACCCGGCGCGGCCGGCGGAGGGGATTCTCGGGGGGGGGGGGGGGGGCAATTGCCCGTTGCCCCCCCCCTGGATCCGCCAATGTGTCCACCTTATAAATACAGCAAACTCATGTTTCATAACCCGATGTAATCGCTCTTCTTTCTGCCCAAGGGGCAGCGTTTCAGCTTCACTTGTGCCCAGCCAGCCGCGCCCCAACCGCCGTTTTGAAGCACCCCCCAGCTCATCAATATTCACTTCGCTGGGCGACTTCTGCTGTCCCCGATGTTCCGAGATCCCGTCATGCCCAGTAGAAAGCTATGTTTCACCGCCAGGGGGATCCCAAACCAGAGAGGTTCAATAGTGTAGTGTCCCACTAGGTAAAGGTGGGCACTGCACAAAAGGGGTTAATGTGTTTTTATTACCTGTAATGTTATGTGTATGCATTTTCCCTGTGTTAACTGGTGTCAGGCCTATTAGGGTGCAGTTTAGCCTCCCAGACGTTAGAGGGAGCCAGAGAGCCCTGGTCATATATAGGTAGGCCCAGACAGGGGAAGTTAGTTCATTCCAGGGGACTAGAGGAGTTACTTCGTCCACCTGAAGCTCCTGAGGCTAGGCTTAGCTCAGTAGAGACACCCCAGTTGCAGGACAGCACCTCCTGGGAGAAACCTGCAGCTTCCCAACCAAGCAAGGATAATACAGGCAAAGATAAGTAACACTGATAGGCAGATGCTTTAGGAAGAAAAGCAAGGATTTAATACGAGAGGAAGATATATATATACCAAGGATATAAGCCACCATTTAGGCATTTGGGCCTTGGGATTGAAACCAGACAGGAGTTCTAGAAAGGAACAGTGTACGCTATTCCTGAGGAAAGGTACAACCTGATTCTGAGTGCATTGTGGATTTACCCTCTGAGTATCTTGCATAACTTATACCTGCCATCTTGTGGAATAAGCCTGCTTGCAAGCTGTAATACAAAGGACTGTATAACTACCTTACTGTATAAAGTTGGACTGTTCAGTAAAGAAACGTTTGGTTCACTATACCATCTGTGTACCTCAATTATTCCCACTACAAATCGGTGTGCCACCGTTACAGGCACTGGCGTCACGAATCCAAAAGGGACCTTGCCCCAGGCACTCAAAATACCTGTAACATCCAGGGCACCTCATCCACCATCAGGCCTGGTCCCTACATACAGAGTGTGCCCCAGAGGAACTGTGTCTACCTCTCCTTCACTGCCGCATGCCTGCCCAGGGTTCTCCAATACAGTGAGCAACCCTCGATTGCCCAAAACCGTGACCTCACATCGCAATACCCTGCAGGTCTGGCGTGCTGCATAAATTGGCGTCACGAACAGGATTTACGGAACATTCCTGCGCCATTGCGGATATAAAACTGTGTGCTAAAGATTGCCTTAAAGTGACCAAGCCCTATTGTTTTATTCAAAATTGCTGGGCCAAAGAATTGAAAAGAATTAGCGGTGTGAAGATAACGTTTTTTGGACTGTTTGCTGCTTGTTTAAGCCACCGCTTGCTGTCAGTGAATAGACAGCCATTTTGCCACTTAAACCTGAGGTGGATTACAAGTGCGCCCGGTGAACTGTTTGGCGCGAAAAAGAGGACTTTGGCGCGAAAAGAACCAGGCGGAGTCATCACCCAGCCGGCGAGCAGGAAGAACGCCGCCCTGTCTGGAGAAAAAGGTGCCGCCTACCTGGGTCCCGGAGCTACGAGAGGCCGCGCCCACCTGCTGACGCTGTACGCAGGACGTCCGACGCTCGTAGCCGCGCATCTCGCGAGACTCGGAGCGAGCACCACCGGAGTGAGTACCAACTTAAAACTGTTGCCGGCTCTGCTATTTACCTTACCGGAACGTTCCCGACATCTGTCAGGGCACCGGAGGGAGCCCCGTTAGCGACAAAAGACTTTTCTGTGAAAAAAAAAAAAAAGTTATTATCATTGCCGCTCCGGCCCGCTCTGCTACATTTAAAGGGCCATACCCACCTAGCAACGCCATGTCCACACCTGAGGAAATCGGACAGGTGGCCCCAGTCGTGCCTTCTGGAGTATCCCCAGCCGACCCTAGGGCCCCTGCCGCCGCGGCACCTCCAAGCATGATGCCGCTAACTATGCCGTACTATTTTGGGGCCCCCTGGTTCCCACGTTATTCAGGGGAAGCCCATAAGTTAAAGGACTTTAGGGAACAGATACTGGCCTTGTTCCGGCTTTACCCCATAAATGCCGAACAGCAAATGGAGATCCTCCTAGCTCAGTTGGAAGGGGCCGCCCGCAGGGAAGTCATGTCGTGGCCCCGCTCTGAGAAAAGTAGCCTGGAACAGATCTTTGATCGCTTGGGCACCACATTTGAGGCCAGAACGGTGTCCGAAGTTAAAATGCGTTTCTTCAGCAGAAAGCAGCAGCCTGGAGAGTCGCTCCGCGATTTTGCCCTGTCCTTACAAGAGACACTGAGAGCTGTAGTCCAAGTGGATCCCAAAGAAGCTGAGGACCAGGACCGGACTCTTAG
Organism: Bufo bufo; assembly: GCF_905171765.1. Classification (NCBI taxonomy): domain Eukaryota; kingdom Metazoa; phylum Chordata; class Amphibia; order Anura; family Bufonidae; genus Bufo; species Bufo bufo. The sequence continues at coordinate 109,930,695 of NC_053393.1, read as the reverse complement.
GGAGCAATTCATTGCGGGCGTAAGTAATGAGCATTTAAAGGGCCAGCTACGCATGTTGTCAGCTCAACACCCCCACTGTGCATTTCTGGACTTTAAAGAATTGGCCATCAGTATATTGGGCCAGAACCCTGCTCCAGGGCCGGCAGCCTCCTATGAACCCCAGGCTTGCCAACCAAAGACTGTTAATGTGGGACCTGCAGGAGTCAGTCAGGCGACCCAAGCTCCAGTTACAGACGTAGTGGCAGCCCTCATGGAGCAAGTGAACCATCTTACTCTAAGTCTAGAGAAGATGTGCAAAAAGATAGAGGAATGGGAGAGACCATTATTACTAGAAGATGAAAGTCCTCTTCCTCCAAGGCTCCCACCTGCATATGGAGACGTATATCCAAAAGAGCCTGATGGGCGACCAAGGTACCGGCCCAGAAGCAGAAAACAGCCTGTCTGTCACCACTGCAAGAAATATGGACATACTGAATCAATGTGCTGGCAGTTAAACGGGCAACCCCTGAGGCAGAGGACCGCCCCTCGGGAGGTAGAACAGTAGGTCCAAAGGATCCAAGCTGGATGCCTAAGTATGTAGGATCCCGTCCAAAAATTAATATATGCATCAACGGAGTACCCTTTGAAGCCCTCTTGGATACTGGGTCACAGGTCACCACCATTCAACGGCCTGCCTTTGACAAGTTCTGGGATCCAAGTCTTCTCACCCAGCCACCAGAGTCCTGGCTAGATATCATCGCCAGCAACGGTAAGCCAGTGGAAGTGCATGGGTATTGGGAACCTACCCTTCAAGTGGGAGAAGCCACCCTGCCACATCAAGGCGTGATTGTGGTACAAGCGGGAGATAAAGGAGGACACCCTGTGATATTAGGGACTAACGTCCTGAAAAATTGTTACTCTGAAGTGCTTGACGCATTAGATCAAACTTTATCTTCAGCCTCACCTGCTTCCAGAAGAGTTATCCAAAAGACTATTAGTGTGCTGTGTGCTCAACAAAAGTTCGCCAACAAGAAAGGAGAAATCTGCACTGTCCGGATCCGGGATAACCGACCGGTAATTCTGCCTCCAAATTCCCAGATCATCCTGTGGTGCCGTGCGGTGTTAGGGATCCAGGGCCAGGACTATCAAGCCCTAGTGGAACCTATTCCCTTTGAAAATCATCCCTTCATACGGACAGCCAAGAGCATGGTGACTGTGTCTCAAGGTAAAGTGCCTGTCCGCTTAATTAACTTTGGTGATCATCCCGTTACTCTCCTTAAACACTGCCCCGTTGCTCAGCTTTTTCAAGTGTCTTTCCAGGATGTGATCCGTCTGCCTGCCACGGAGGCGTTCCAGACCACACAGAGCAGCAGCACCCCTACGACATCCTGGTGGGAAGAACTACATGTGGGGAACGAATCCACCCCAAAAGAGCAAATAGAGGGAGTCCTGAAGCTGGTGAAGGAGCACCACCAGGCTTTCAGCAAGCACTCCACGGACTATGGAGAGGTCAGTGTAATCAAACACACCATACCCACCGGCTCTCATCCTCCTATTAAGGAGAGGCACAGACCCATACCACCTACTACCTATCAGTCTGTGAAAGAGATGATAAAAGAGATGAAAGACTCTAATATAATCCGGGACAGCCATAGTCCCTGGGCTGCGCCCCTAGTTCTTGCCCGAAAAAAAGATGGCAGCATAAGGTTCTGCGTGGATTACAGAAAAATTAATCAAATCACCCACAAAGATGCATATCCATTGCCACGCATTGAAGAGTCCTTGACTGCTCTGGGGTCATCAGCCTATTTCTCTACCTTGGACTTAACCAGTGGGTACTGGCAAGTACCCATGGCCCCAGAAGATCGAGAAAAGACTGCTTTCACTACACCTATGGGCCTGTTTGAATTCAATTATATGCCGTTTGGACTGTGTAACGCTCCAGGAACGTTCCAGAGGCTGATGGAACGTTGTTTAGGCCATAGGAATTTTGAGACTGTACTCTTGTATCTGGATGACGTCATTGTATACTCCAAAACGTATGAGGACCATCTAAAGCACCTGGGTGAGGTGTTTCAAGTTCTTGCTAAATATGGCCTCAAGATCAAGCCATCCAAGTGCCACCTACTGAAACCAGCAGTCAAATACCTTGGGCACGTTGTCAGTGCCGACGGAATACAGCCTGATCCTGATAAACTTGCTGCTGTCCGCAACTGGCCTACTCCAACGACTGTGAAAGAGGTGAGAAGCTTTCTCAGTTTTGCAGGGTACTACAGGCGTTTCATCCCGCACTTCGCACAAATTGCGGATCCCATCCAGGAACTGTTGAGGGGGCATCCAAAAAAGAGCCCGAAAACCCCTATTCCTGTTGAATGGAACCAAGAACGAGAAATTGCCTTTCAAATCCTAAAGAAGAAGTTGACTGAACCCCCTGTTCTGGGTTACCCAGATTATCAGAAGCCGTTCCTCCTCTACACGGATGCCAGTAAAAGAGGCCTGGGGGCCGTGTTGGCTCAAGTGCAAGACAACAAAGAAAGGGTAATTGCCTACGCCAGCAGATCCCTGAAGGGAGCCGAAAAGAATGATCAGAATTACAGTTCTTTCAAGCTGGAGTTTCTTGCCTTAGTGTGGGCTGTGACTGAAAAGTTCAAAGACTATCTCGCTGCCACACCGTTTGTTGCCTTCACGGACAATAATCCCCTGGCGCATCTGAACACGGCCAAGTTAGGGGCACTGGAGCAAAGATGGGCCTCCCGCCTTGCCAACTATGACTTTACTGTGAAGTACCGGGCAGGCCGCTCCAATGATAATGCTGATGCCCTGTCGCGGCTTCCCACTACAGAGGCCCCAGATGATCTAAAAGATGCCTGGGAAGAAGTGGAGATGCCTGCGTTCTACAATAAATTCGCCCAGCAGGATAATATCCGTACTGAAAATCTCCCTGCTGCTGATCCTCCCTCATCAGATGATCCTGAGTCTAGAGGTGATCAAGAAAGATGGATTAAGCTCCAGTCCGAAAGTAGAGTCCTCGGTGAACTGCTCGACTTCCTTACCAGTGGGAAAATCCCTGAGAGAATCCGCAGGAAGAGTGCAGACCCAGAACTAGTAAGACTGTGGAGACATCGCCACCAACTATTCCTTCAAAGAGGCCTGTTGCTCAGAAGGAGTCTGGATCCAGTGTCCTGTGATAGAGTCTACCAGATACTCCTGCCACGTCGGGATGCCAGCCTGGTACTGGACATGTACCACAACCAGTCCGGACACTTCGGGGTGCAAAAGACTGAGGCCACTATACGGAGGAGATTCTATTGGATTGGGATGAGAGAAGATATCGAGAAATGGTGCCGAGAATGCACTGCCTGTGCTGTGGGGCGGACGGAACGCCATGACCAGAGGGCGCCTCTCCATCCTATTGTAAGTACAGCTCCTCTAGAATTGGTCGCGATTGATCATGTGAAGTTGGAGCCAAGTCGCTCTGGATATACATATGCCATGACTATAATTGACCACTTCACCAAGTTTGTCGTAGCAGTGCCTGTGAAAGACCTGACAGCCAAGACTACAGCGGAGGCGTTCTGGAAACATTTCCTTCTGCCCTACGGCTGTCCGGAAAGGATCCTCACCGATCAAGGGTCTGCGTTTGAGTCACAGCTGTTCCATGAGATGTGCCTGCTGCACAACTGCCAGAAAGTCCGGACCACCGCCTATCATCCGCAAGGTAACGGACTCTGTGAAAAGATGAATAAGACTCTCATTGAAATGTTGAGAGCAGTACCCCCTGAGACAAGGGGTGATTGGCCTACTCTGTTGCCGCAGCTCATGTACACTTACAACAACACCATCCATTGTTCCACCGGTTACACCCCGTTCTATCTGATGTTTGGGCGACAAGGGAGATTACCTGCGGATCACTCCCTGGGGGTACAAGTGCCGGATGTGATCAACCCACTGCCCAGGACTGATTGGGTAGTGGAGCATCAAAGGCGTCTCCTCAATGCTAAGGAGATTGTCCAAGAACGGATGGAGATTGTTCGTGAGAGGCAGCAGAAGGACTATGACCAGACTGCCCATGCGGGACCCCTGGCTCTGGGAGACAAGGTATGGTTGAGAAACAACCACCGGACCAGCAAGTTGGACAGCAAATGGGAAAGGATTCCCTACCTGGTTACTGCCATACCTAATGCTGCAGCCCACATTTACCAGGTCCCCAGACGTTAGAGGGAGCCAGAGAGCCCTGGTCATATATAGGTAGGCCCAGACAGGGGAAGTTAGTTCATTCCAGGGGACTAGAGGAGTTACTTCGTCCACCTGAAGCTCCTGAGGCTAGGCTTAGCTCAGTAGAGACACCCCAGTTGCAGGACAGCACCTCCTGGGAGAAACCTGCAGCTTCCCAACCAAGCAAGGATAATACAGGCAAAGATAAGTAACACTGATAGGCAGATGCTTTAGGAAGAAAAGCAAGGATTTAATACGAGAGGAAGATATATATATACCAAGGATATAAGCCACCATTTAGGCATTTGGGCCTTGGGATTGAAACCAGACAGGAGTTCTAGAAAGGAACAGTGTACGCTATTCCTGAGGAAAGGTACAACCTGATTCTGAGTGCATTGTGGATTTACCCTCTGAGTATCTTGCATAACTTATACCTGCCATCTTGTGGAATAAGCCTGCTTGCAAGCTGTAATACAAAGGACTGTATAACTACCTTACTGTATAAAGTTGGACTGTTCAGTAAAGAAACGTTTGGTTCACTATACCATCTGTGTACCTCAATTATTCCCACTACAAATCGGTGTGCCACCGTTACAGGCACTGGCGTCACAAATCCAAAAGGGACCTTGCCCCAGGCACTCAAAATACCTGTAACATCCAGGGCACCTCATCCACCATCAGGCCTGGTCCCTACATACAGAGTGTGCCCCAGAGGAACTGTGTCTACCTCTCCTTCACTGCAGCATGCCTGCCCAGGGTTCTCCAATACAGTGAGCAACCCTCGATTGCCCAAAACCGTGACCTCACATCGCAATACCCTGCAGGTCTGGCGTGCTGCAATAGAACCCTGCTCAACATGATCGGCTCTTTGGACCCCAAAAAGAAAGGGCAGTGGAGAAAACATATAAGTTTGATTGTTTATGCCTATATTTGCATGAAGAATGAATCAACTGAGTTCTCACCCTACTACCTGATGTTTGGCAGAGAAGCTCGGCCTCCAGTGGATCTCGGTTTTGGGGTCAACTTTGATGACCAACAGGAGAGACCGTTTCTTCAGTATGTAGCTAAACTGAAGAAGGAACTAAAAGAAGCATACTGCTTTGTCGAAACAGCTGCAAAATCTGGAGCTAGAAATAAGACTCCATACGATGGATGATTTAGGGAACTCATTCTTGAGTGCGGTGATAGAGTACTGATTAGTGATGAGCGGCAGGGGCACTATTTGAATTTGCGATATTTCACAATTATTTCGTAGAAAATTTGTCATACATTCGCGAATTCGAGATTATATTCTTGATTGCAAAAATGGAGAAAATGGTTGGCACGGCAGAACATTAGAATAGATTTATATGCAGATAGAGTGCTCCAATATATTTGCACTTGCGAATTTTTGCCAATTAATGATGCACATATTTTTTCGCAATACTTGTGATATCACAGCACTATATCTGTAGCATGTATGTATGGACAGCAGGACCTATTACACTGCCTAACACCCTGCACTGGAACCTATCAGCTACACTATAGATCAATCTAACCTACACTGACTATCTCCCTCTAACAATCTGAATTATATATATAAGTTAACTGTCTAATGTAATACAACAAAGCTCAGTGCACAGCAATGACACTGCTGTCTCTTTCATAACTGCAATACATTTTAGAAAATAGCTGCAGGGGAGGTTTTTATATAGTAAGGGTTAGGCAACTTTTCTATTGGTTGCTAGGGCTGTTGCTAAGCTGTGACAAAGCCTTCTCATTGGCCCACAACCTAGAAGAAGAGAGGGATGATCACCTGATGTGTACTGTGTAAAAAATAAAAATATAAAAATATAAAAGAATATTCGTCATTACGAATATATAGCACTATATTCTAAATATTCGCAAATTCTCGCGATAAAAACTCGCTCTTTGAATATTTGCGCTCAACACTAGTACTGATCATGCAAATGGGTCTCCCTAGAAAACATAAGCTTGGTGTCCAGAAATTTTTGTTGGAATAAACAAGCTACCCAGTCTTGCAGTCTACTGTGTTAAACCAGAGTCGGGGATGGGACCATCCAAAACTACTACTTGATCCCTGAGACAGTCCTCTGTAACCACTCTCAAACTGGTTTTTGCCCAGTTAATTGATTAGCTTATTCATGGTTGAGAGGAAAGGATCACTCTGACTGGAAGGGATTCCTTTTGATCGCTGAAACAAAATAGGCGTCCTAACAACGCTTGGAGTAAGGGCAGTGCAACGGGCCTCCTCCCCCCAGGGCCCTTATATCGTGTCCCAGGTGTCGGAAATGGCAAGTGGTGTAGTGTGGTGTCAGGAAGACGGGGACGTCATCTTTTCCCGGGGTCGGAGGGTACGGCGTAGGGTACGAACCTCCCATCAGCCTGGCATGTCCACAGGCGTCCCAGCCGATAATGCGCTCATTTAGTCCTCAGCTGTGGACCTTGCTGGAGGAGGTTTCCCAGCCCACACACACACGCCTTCACCTGCTATTGGGCCACAGGAGAGGAAGCTTACTGGTGACATTGGAGACCAGGGGCAGACACACACACTCTCTGGCTATAAAAACCTGATCAAAGCCCTGGCTCAGTGCTGAGTTATTCCACCTCTTGGTGAGACATACTAAGCTCCCTAGATACCTTCCTTGTTGTTTCCTTCTGGCTTCCTGCCTCGACCTGGGATTTACCTGACTATTTTTGTTAAAGTGTCCTTGGTGCCTTGTTTACTGGCTGCTACCTGCCAGTGTGCTCCCTCCTTGTTGTTCTCTTTTAAGGCTCATGTGTCAGAGCTTGACATAATAACTCAGCCGTGACCATGGAACCCGCAGGAGCAGCAGACGCCATCATGGCCCTCTCTCAACAGATGAGACTGATGACACAAGCATTCCATGAGATACAGGAGAGTCACGAGCATCTAATCCAAAGGGTGGTCGCACAAGAGCAATGCAGCGCAGAAGTCATCGCGCTGCCACCCTCACCTCCGCCTACTCCAGCCCATGCTGTAGAAATGGTTGCCAGTAAACCCTCTCAGAGCGATCCGAAGAAGTACCGCTCATTTATCATCTCCTGTGCACTCCTCTTTGCCCTGAAGTCACGCATGTATCCCACTGATTATATCAAGGTACGCATGGCTATCTCTCTACTTTCAGGGCCTCCTCAGACCTGGGCACACCAGTTACTTCAGGCCGATGACCCGGTGCTCTCTACTTGGGAGTCCGTTGTCACTGCCATGCAGAGGCTATATTATGATCCACTACGGGCCTCCACCGCCAGGAGTACTCTGCGCAATCTCCGCCAAGGCAAACGTCCAAGGCAAAAGTGGAGGCCTATATTACCGAGGTCCATGAAATCGCCCCGGATACCAGACTAAACGAGATAGCTCTCACAGACCAGTTCTGGATTGTACTGTCGGAGCCCTTGAAGGATGAACTTGCTGCGTTGGAGTACCCGATATCCTAGAGGCCCTGATGCAGCAGGTCACCCACCTGGACCGACATTTCCGCGAGAGTAGTCAGGAGAGGCAACTGACACAACACCCACCGGTACGACGACCGGACCCCCTGCCTCTCCCAGTGCCAGTTCCTGCCCCCACAATCAGAGACTTCACCCGGGAAGAACCCATGCAGGGGTTGTTCGTGGCCCTCTTTCTGAGGTGGAAAAGATCAGACGGCGGGTACTGTGTCTGTGCCTATACTGCGCCAAGCTAGGCCACTTCTTGAAGGACTGCCCCACCAAAGCTCCGGAAGGTAGGCCAGACATATCTCCACCTTGTGTCACCCTGTCAGGGTCCAATCAGTCATCTCACCTAACCATCCCTGTTTTTCTACAGTTGGACAAGAATGGCATTGACCTCTCCGCCACTATCGACTCGGGCGCCAGCAGCTGTTTCATGGACGAGGACCTGGCCCTGCAGTTGGGAATTCCATTGCGCCTGAAGAGTAATCCATCCCAGCTACACATGGTGGATGGCAGCACCATCCAAACCGGTCCTATCGCCATGGAATCCCATCGATTGGTCCTTCGTATCCGCGAACACCACTCTGCAAAGGTCACTTGGGATATCGTGCCTCCTCCATTGTTCCCTGTTATCCTGGGTATCCCCTGGCTCCGGAGACACAATCCTCTGATTGACTGGGCCGCTGGATCCGGCACCTTCCGTTCCCCTCTCAGCTCAGTGGAGAGCGTTCTTTCCATCAACAAACCTTCTACGGCCCTGGGTACCCTTGAACACACCCTACCAGACAAATACCAGGAGTTTACGGATGTGTTTGAGAAAAAGGGTGCGGATACCTTGCCGCCCCACAGGCCTTATGATTGCCCTATAGACCTGCTCCCTGGGGCCCCGTTTCCATTTGGATGCCTGTATAATCTCTCAGAATCAGAGTCCAAGACCCTGAAGGAATGTATAGATGAGAACCTGGGAAAGGGGTTTATTCGCCCCTCTACTTCACCCGTCGGGGCCAGTATTTTTTTTGTGGGGAAAAAAGATGGGGGACTCCACCCCTGTGTGGATTACAGAGCTCTCAACGATATCACCAAAAAGAACCGGTACCCGCTCCCTCTCATTCCATACTTATTGGATAGGGTGAAGTACGCCAGGTCCTTCACCAAAATTGATCTCTGAGGGGCCTACAATCTTGTTCACATTCGGCAGGGCAATGAATGGAAGACGGCCTTTCGCTCACGATTTGGGCACTACGAGTATCTCGTAATGCCCTTTGGACTCTGTAATGCCCCAGCCACGTTTCAGCACTTCATCAAAGAAGTGTTACGTGACCTTCTTGACTCCCATGTGATGGTATATCTAGACGACATCATCATCTTCTCCCAGACATTTCCGCAACACGAAAAACACGCTAAGTCGGTCCTCCACCGCCTCCGGAGACACCAGCTCTACGGGAAACTAGAAAAAAGCACCTTTGAGGCAATGTCTATTGAGTTCCTTGGCTACATTCTATCCCCAGGACGGGTGGAAAGGGACCCTAAGAAGATCCAGGCTGTCCTGGAGTGGCCTGTCCCCCGTAACCGTCGGATGGTTCAACAATTCATTGGCTTTGCCAATTTCTATAGATGGTTCATCCGGGGATATTCGGCCATCTGTGCCCCCATCACCGCGACACCACGTTTAATGGACCCCGGAGGCCCACCAGGTGTTCCAATGTCTTAAACACCTGTTTACACAAGTTCCTATCTTGGCTCAGCCAGACACTGTTCACCCATTCTTTTTGGAGACAGATGCCTCCAAGGGGGCGGTCGGAGCAGTGCTCTCCCAGTGCCAAGGGGAGAAACAATTATTACACCCCATGGCCTTTTACTCCTGCAAACTCACCAGGGCTGAACGCAATTATGACGTCGGCGAACGGGAACTAGCGCTAAAGCGGTTCAGCTCTCGACAGGCCCGGTATGCCCTCTTTTTCTCTCGCTTCCCTCTTCAGATTATCTACAGGCCTGGGTCCAAAAACGGCAAGGCTGACGCCCTATCCCGAATGCATTGCTCCGAGACCAGGACTGTGCCTCCAGAGACTATCCTGCCAGCGACTTTCTTTCTAGCTACTCGCCATTCCCTAATTGAGGGAATCAGAAGGGCCAGTTCACCAGTTCCAGAGGAGGCTGCCCACCTACCACTCAAACAAGGACTGCGCTACCACCTCCAATGGATCTATGTCCCTGCATCCCAACGGGTACCTGTACTGCAACACTGCCACAACCACCTTACAGCAGGCCACAGGGGCCAGCGTAACACTCAGGAATATGTCCTACGCCACTTCTGGTGGCTATCCCTGGCAGCGGATGTATGCTCCTTTGTAGAAACCTGTCCTATTTGTGCAATCCACAAGCGTCCTACTACCCGACCTGTCGGCCTATTACATCCCTTGCCAATACCATCGGCACCTTGGAGGAATATTGCAATGGACTTTATCGTGGAGTTACCCTCTTCGCAATCTTGTACCACCACTTCATCCCACTTCATCCCAACCTCTAACCTCCCCACTGCCCAGGAGACTTCTAACCTCTTGCTACAACATGTGTTCCGGCTCCATGGGCTTCCAGATAACATCGTCTCTGATAGGGGTTCCCAATTCAAGTCCCGATTCTGGACCCATTTCTGCCGGAGTCTCCACTTAACCCACAGTCTATCTTCTGCATATCACCCACAGACCAATGGATAAACTGAGAGGACCAATCAATCACTGGAGCAATACCTCAGCTGTTACTCCTCATATCTGTAGGATGATTGGGTGAGTCATCTCCCCTTGGCTGAATTTAAATACAATAACCAATAACATTCATCCACGGGCCTCTCTCCATTTTTTGCCAACTACGACTATTATCCTATAACCCTTCCGGATCTACCTATTGACACCCCAGTACCAGAGGTGACCCAGTGGCTCCGGCACCTCCGAGAACTACAGCCGGCGCTCCTACGGCAGCTCCAAGTTACCCAACGGCACCAGAAGATACAAGCCGACCGCAGGAGGGTAGGATTCCTGCAGTACAAGAAGGGGGACAAAGTGTGGTTGTCCACCCACCACCTCTGGCTCTCCTGCCCTTCCAAGAAGTTGGGTCCCCATTACCTTGGTCCTTTTCCCATCATGGACATGGTCATCGAGGTTACTGCTAAGCTCCAGATACCCACATCCCTGGGCATCCAACCTGTGTTCCATGTATCCTTATTGAAGCCACACCATGCCAATCTGTTCCCAGACCGAGTACCCGCTCCTCCTCCTCCCATTCAGGTGAATAACGATGATGAATACAAAGTCCAGGAGATTGTAGACTCCTTCCGCCGGTGGGGGGTCCTTGAGTATCTCAACCACTGGAAGGGGTACGGTCCCGAGGAGCGTTCCTGGGAGCCCTCGGAAGGGGTTCATGTAGATGCCAAGGTACGGGCGTTCCATCAGGCCCATCTCAAAATATCTTTCCAAGGTCGCGTCCGGAGGCCACTCCTTGGTGGGGGGGCTCTGTCAGGAAGACAGGGACGTCATCTTTCCCTGGGGTCGGAGGGTATGGCATAGAGTACGACGCTACCATCAGCCTGGCAGATCAAAAGGCGTCCTAGCTGCTAATGCGCTCTCTTAGTCCTCAGCCATGGACCTTGCTGGAGGAGATTTCCCAGCCCACACACACACGCCTTTACCTGCTACTGGGCCATAGGAGAGGAAGCTTCCTGGTCACTTTGGAGACCAGGGACAGACAAAAACACCCTCTGGCTATAAAAACCTGATCGGAGCCCTGGCTCAGTGTTGATTTATTCCACCTCTTGGTGAGACATACTAAGCTCCCCAGATACCTTCCTTGTTGTTTCCATCTGGCTTCGTGCCTCGACCTGGGATTTACCTGACTATTTTTGTTGAAATGTCTTTGGTGCCTTGGTTACTGGCTGCTACTCGCCAGTGGGTTCCCTCCTTGCTGTTCTCATTTAAGGCTCATGTGTCAGAGCTTGAAGTGCGGCGTAAATGTCTCTTTATGTGTGTCACGGTGCTCTTACCTGGATACTGCTGGACCCCAAGCTTTGGCACCGAAGCAATAAAAAGGGAGAATAATTGAGGGATGGAGGAAAAATAACCTGAGTCCAGACCTTGAGATGAAGTTCAGTGGCAGCTTTACTTGAATAAACGTTTCTCCAAAACCGTTTTCAGGCTTTGTCTTGGTTCTAGCAGGCTTTAGCATAAACTGGCAGGCAAACTCAACTCTGCTTTATCTCTTTCTCTCTGCTGTACTGACAGGCTAGCTTAGTAACTTTGATTCCGTTGTTATGCTGCACTCCACTCTTTAGACTCACTTAGTTTCATCCGCGAAATAGGTTAGTCTCCTGTCAGCTCCAACATGGAGTCTAAACCGGAACAAACTAGAACTGCCACCCCTCCTTCTGGTAGCAAGCAGGACTCGCCAACTTCTGCCCCACAAGGGGGAGAATGGAATGGTGAGTATAGCTCTGCCAGAAACGCTGCCACCTGCTGTTGTACCAGGCATATTACATGTATAACAGTTGCATAACAATATTATAGATGCACATTGTGGTAAACCTGGAACAAAATTACACAGATGACATTTATGTTAGACCATTAAAGACAGCAGCAGGGTGCAGGAGTGGTAACACCACTCTGGGGTGTTACAGCAGCATCTGAGGCATCCTTCTGAGGGTTGGTTTCAAAGACAACTTCCTCTTGAGGCAAAGCAATATTCCATCGCCTTCCCTATTCCAGGGGCACAGAAATCACACCAGGAACACAGTCTTTATCTGGGGGACTATCAGCATTTATCAGCAAAGCTGTGTATCTTCTTAGTAGTTGAGTCTTCCGGTAAATTAACTTTGGGCTCATCACATCATATTGTTCCTGCATGATGTGTAGTATATCCTCATCAGATACAGCTAAGCATCTTTCAGTAGATACCCTTTTCCCCTCACACCAAGATAGCGCTTTTCCCCTATACAGTGTCATGCTATTATGAAAATGTTGTTCTGCTCATAATCTCGGCAATGTGTCACAGCCAGACAGCTGAGAAGCGCTCACAGGAGCTTCTCAGATCCTCCTCCTTGAATTTCTTTGTTTTGGTTTAGTTTCTCATCTCGTTAGTCTATCTCAGCTGTCATGCAGTTGGACTGATTGCTACCCTTTAAGTTCCTCCCCATAATGCAGTAGTGTGCGGCTGATACAACTTCCTGGAGTGTGTGTGCATGCAGTTCCCAGTTCCCAGTTCCCAGTCGTCAGTCGTCAGTCGTCAGTCGTCAGCAAGATAAGTGCTGTTTATGTATTTATGATTTTGTCTTTTCTGGATCCAGGTGACCCTGACTCACTCCGTGTCAGTGTAGGGAGCCGGTGGTCGTGTCCCTTCACTATTGTAGGGTCTTCAGGTAATAGATAGCCGAGGAACGTGGATATGCGGCCATCCACCTTTGGGGTGTTCGCATAGGCTGAGCAGTGAGGGAGAGCGGCAGGTCTATTGCAGGGGTCTCCCTTTGTTCCTTAGTTGTGGATCCAGAGAGACATTGTTTATATGGTATTGTCTTGTTTCCTGTACACCATCCGTGACATTATGCCTCCACTGTAACACTTGGATTCCTCAGTGCCCGTGTGTGTTTGGAAAATTTTACTTATTGTTTGTTGATACACTGCCTCCCCCAGAGTCTTGCTTGTAAGATGGGTAGTGGGAGATTCTTTCACCAGGGGTGACTCAGGGAACCCCTGACCAGCACTCTCTAAATAGTAATAACATAATATATTTATAGGTAAGTATCATAAAATAAAGAGACTTTTATTGCCATAGCACAGGTAGGAAGTACTGGTGGGCCTAGTGGACAGCACAAGTGCAAAGCACAAAAGGAAAGAAAATTAATCTACTAGACAGTAGATGAATTATAATAATAGTTGACTAACATGTAGTAAACAAAGTACAAGACTAATACAGTGTGTTTCGACAAACAAAGTAACAACAAAAATGTCACCTACCTTCACACCATGCTCATATGTCCACACACACCAGTAGCCTCAATCGACCAAACTAGCTCACTATCTCTGAGGTCTAAAGTTAAACACATAATAGTCCCCAATGTTGGCAGCTGCTGGTACCATTGGTTCACTTAATTTGGAGGGTAATTGTACAATGCCAAGTCCAGTCCACACAGCGGCTGAGAGTAGTCATAATACTACAGGTTTCTATTTACTCAGTGCTCGCCTCTTATCCACAGGCTGATGGTAGAGCAAAGGAATGTGGTCAGCCTATTGGGATCTAAGTCTCTCACAAAAAAGGGGCGGATTGAGTTCCCTTGCAGAGCACTCCTCTCTGCTGTCACAGACCTTTACCTCACGTGTGCCCCCCAATAGACTCTGGTAGTTTTGTCCCAGTTGCTGTAGAAATGCTAAGCACAGGGACTCAGAGGTTTCCCAGACCTGGATATGTAGTAGATAGTGTTGAGCGAACAGTTCGAGCATAGTTCGGGTCCGTACCGAATTTTGGGGTGTTCGTGACACGGACCCGAACCCGAACTTTTTCGTAAAAGTTCGGGTTCGGGTTCGTCGTTCGGCATGTATTTTGGCGCATTTTGAAAGGCTGCAAAGCAGCCAATCAACATGCATCATACTACTTGCCCTAAGATGCCATTGCAGCCATGCCTACTATTGGCAAGGCTGTGATTGGCCAAGTGCAGCATGTGACTCAGCCTCTTTATAAGCTTGTGCGCACGTCGGGACGTGCTCACTCCCGATGTGAATAGAACAGGGATAGACGCAGCTGATGCTAGGGCGAGAATAGGCAGGGATAATTGAATAACTGGAAGCAAATTTCTCTCCTCCACCTGTGATTCATCTGAACAACTGCAGCTGAGCTGCTTTTTTGATAGGGATTGGCTATTTTTAGAGTGGCCAGAGTGATTTTTCCATCCACATGTACCTGGGCTGACCGCCGGCCGCCATTTTGCGACTTGTAGTGCTGCAGCAGAAGCTGCCACAGTGTGCATTCCAAAGCTCCAAACAAGTCAGACATCTACACCTGGGATTCAGACCAATAGCGATTTAGCAGCACAGTCCAAGGCTATTTTTTTTAAAGGTTGTGCAGACCATTTTGTGGCACATGTTACTGGGCTGATAGGCGGCGGGCATCTTGGGACTAGTGCTGCAGCACAATCTCTCCCAACGTCCATTAATCACTTGTAATAGTGGTCTGTGCCATAGAAATCCTACATCAGGGACTTGGGTGTGCTTGTGTCACCCCTACTAATACCAGTCCACCTGTAATCCATACAGTGAAAAGCCATAAAGTATTCCAGTGAGGGAATTTTTTATTTATTTAAAAAAGGCCAAGTTAGTTTATCTGGCGTTCAATATACTAGATACAGTTAGGCCTGCGTTTCATACATCTGGAATTAGCAAACTAATGTGCTGGGGTTGGGAAAACATATATGTACCCATACTAGAATCTGTCAAAGAAAGCGGTACTCACATATAACAGTCATTCCATCTGTAATCCATACAGTCAAAAGACTGAAAGTATTCCAGTGAGGGAATTTTTTTTATTTAAAAAAGGCCAAGTTAGTTTATCTGGCGTTCAATATACTAGATACAGTTAGGCCTGCGTTTCATACATCTGGAAGTAGCAAACTAATGTGCTGGGGTTGGGAAAACATATATGTACCCATACTAGAATCTGTCAAAGAAAGCGGTACTCACATATAACAGTCATTCCATCTGTAATCCATACAGTCAAAAGACTGAAAGTATTCCAGTGAGGGGATTTTTTTTTTATTTAAAAAAGGCCAAGTTAGTTTATCTGGCGTTCAATATACTAGATACAGTTAGGCCTGCGTTTCATACATCTGGAATTAGCAAACTAATGTGCTGGGGTTGGGAAAACATATATGTACCCATACTAGAATCTGTCAAAGAAAGCGGTACTCACATATAACAGTCATTCCATCTGTAATCCATACAGTCAAAAGACTGAAAGTATTCCAGTGAGGGAATTTTTTTTTTATTTAAAAAAGGCCAAGTTAGTTTATCTGGCGTTCAATATACTAGATACAGTTAGGCCTGCGTTTCATACATCTGGAATTAGCAAACTAATGTGCTGGGGTTGGGAAAACATATATGTACCCATACTAGAATCTGTCAAAGAAAGCGGTACTCACATATAACAGTCATTCCATCTGTAATCCATACAGTCAAAAGACTGAAAGTATTCCAGTGAGGGAATTTTTTTTATTTAAAAAAGGCCAAGTTAGTTTATCTGGCGTTCAATATACTAGATACAGTTAGGCCTGCGTTTCATACATCTGGAATTAGCAAACTAATGTGCTGGGGTTGGGAAAACATATATGTACCCATACTAGAATCTGTCAAAGAAAGCGGTACTCACATATAACAGTCATTCCATCTGTAATCCATACAGTCAAAAGACTGAAAGTATTCCAGTGAGGGAATTTTTTTTATTTAAAAAAGGCCAAGTTAGTTTATCTGGCGTTCAATATACTAGATACAGTTAGGCCTGCGTTTCATACATCTGGAATTAGCAAACTAATGTGCTGGGGTTGGGAAAACATATATGTACCCATACTAGAATCTGTCAAAGAAAGCGGTACTCACATATAACAGTCATTCCATCTGTAATCCATACAGTCAAAAGACTGAAAGTATTCCAGTGAGGGAATTTTTTTTATTTAAAAAAGGCCAAGTTAGTTTATCTGGCGTTCAATATACTAGATACAGTTAGGCCTGCGTTTCATACATCTGGAATTAGCAAACTAATGTGCTGGGGTTGGGAAAACATATATGTACCCATACTAGAATCTGTCAAAGAAAGCGGTACTCACATATAACAGTCATTCCATCTGTAATCCATACAGTCAAAAGACTGAAAGTATTCCAGTGAGGGAATTTTTTTTATTTAAAAAAGGCCAAGTTAGTTTATCTGGCGTTCAATATACTAGATACAGTTAGGCCTGCGTTTCATACATCTGGAATTAGCAAACTAATGTGCTGGGGTTGGGAAAACATATATGTACCCATACTAGAATCTGTCAAAGAAAGCAGTACTCACATATAACAGTCATTCCATCTGTAATCCATACAGTCAAAAGACTGAAAGTATTCCAGTGAGGGAATTTTTTTTATTTAAAAAAGGCCAAGTTAGTTTATCTGGCGTTCAATATACTAGATACAGTTAGGCCTGCGTTTCATACATCTGGAATTAGCAAACTAATGTGCTGGGGTTGGGAAAACATATATGTACCCATACTAGAATCTGTCAAAGAAAGCGGTACTCACATATAACAGTCATTCCATCTGTAATCCATACAGTCAAAAGACTGAAAGTATTCCAGTGAGGGAATTTTTTTTATTTAAAAAAGGCCAAGTTAGTTTATCTGGCGTTCAATATACTAGATACAGTTAGGCCTGCGTTTGATACATCTGGAATTAGCAAACTAATGTGCTGGGGTTGGGAAAACATATATGTACCCATACTAGAATCTGTCAAAGAAAGCGGTACTCACATATAACAGTCATTCCATCTGTAATCCATACAGTCAAAAGACTGAAAGTATTCCAGTGAGGGAATTTTTTTTATTTAAAAAAGGCCAAGTTAGTTTATCTGGCGTTCAATATACTAGATACAGTTAGGCCTGCGTTTCATACATCTGGAATTAGCAAACTAATGTGATGGGGTTGGGAAAACATATATGTACCCATACTAGAATCTGTCAAAGAAAGCGGTACTCACATATAACAGTCATTCCATCTGTAATCCATACAGTCAAAAGACTGAAAGTATTCCAGTGAGGGGATTTTGCTTATAAAAAATAATATATTTCATTGTGGTGCGAGTTGAATCGCAACAATGAAGAAAAATACTATTAAGGGACGAGGACGCGGTCGTGGTGGTGTCCGTGGAGCCTCTGTTGCTGGTAGAGGACGTGGCCGTTCGGCCCCAGGCGCACACAGTAGGGAACGAACTCCCTCAACTAGCCGGCAGAATGTACCGCAATATCTCGTGGGGCCCAATGCCGCTCTTAGGATGGTAAGGCCTGAGCAGGTACAGGCATTAATCGATTGGGTGGCCGACAGTGCTTCCAGCACGTTCACCACATGGTCTTCCACCCAGTCTTCTGCGGAAAGCGCACAGGTGGCACCTGAAAACCAAGCCCATCAGTCTGTCACATCACCCCCAAGCATATCAGGGAAACGGTCTGAGCCACAAGTTATGCAGCAGTCTCTTCTTCTGTTTGAAGACTCTGCTTCCAGGGTTTCCCAGGGGCGTCCACCTAGCCCTTCCCCAGTGGAGGAAGACATACCATGCACTGACGCACAACCACTTATGTCTCCAGATGAAGAGGACATGGGAATACCACCACAGCAGAGTCACCGACTCTCTGATGATGACGAAACACAGGTGCCCACTGCCGCGTCTTTTTGCAGTGTGCAAACTGAACAGGAGGAGGTCAGGGAGGGAGACTGGGTGGAAGACGATGCAGAGGACGATGAGGTCTTAGACCCCACATGGACTGAAGGTCGTGGCGATGACTTTCACAGTTCAGAGGAAGAGGTAGTGGTGAGACCGAGACAACAGCGAAGCCAAAGAGGGAGCAGGGGGCCAAAGCAGACGAGCCGCCGCCCCCAGAGTTCGCCTGCTACTGGACATCGCCAACAGGGACCCAGCCCCACAAAGGCAGCTTCAAAGAGTTCCCTGGCATGGCACTTCTTTAAACAATGTCCTACCGACAAGACCCGAGTGACTTGCACGCTCTGCCATCAGAGCCTGAGGCGAGGCATTAACGTTCTGAACCTCAGCACAACCTGCATGACCAGGCATCTACATGCAAAGCATGAACTGCAGTGGGGTACACACCTTAAAAACCTGGCACTCGCTGAGGCTCCCCCTGCTCCCTCTACCGCTGCTGCCTCGGCTTCCGCCTCGAGAGGAATGTTGCCACCTGCCGAGCAGCAAACAGAGGATGTGCCACCGACACCACCACCACCGCCACCGTCAACTAGCGTCTCCACTATATCACACAGCAGCGTTCAGCTCTCAATATCTCAAACCTTAGAGAGGAAGCGCAAATTCCCCCCGAGTCACCCTCGAGCCCTTGGCCTGAACGCCAGCATTTCTAA
Organism: Bufo bufo; assembly: GCF_905171765.1. Lineage (NCBI taxonomy): Eukaryota > Metazoa > Chordata > Amphibia > Anura > Bufonidae > Bufo > Bufo bufo. Next base: position 109,911,898 of record NC_053393.1, on the reverse strand, counting down.
ACTGCTGGCCTTTGAAATGCTGTCATTCCGGCTGGTGGACACAGACAGCTTCAAACAGCTGATGGCCATGGCTGTCCCGCAGTATGTGGTTCCCAGCCGCCACTACTTCTCCAAGACAGCCGTGCCTTCCCTGCACATGCAAGTGTCCGATAAAATCAAGTGTGCACTGCGCAACGCCATTTGTGGCAAGGTCCACCTAACCACAGATACGTGGACCAGTAAGCACGGCCAGGGACGCTATATCTCACTAACTGCACACTGGATGAATGTAGTGGCGGCTGAACCCCCGGCGGACAGTTCCTTGGCGCACGTCCTTCCGCCCCCTAGGATCGCAGGGCATCATTCTCTGCCTCCTGTAGCCTCCTCCTCCTACTCGGCTTCCTCCTCCACTGCTTCCACCAGCTCATCCGGTCAGCCACACACCTTCACCACCAACTTCAGCACAGCCCGGGGTAAACGTCAGCAGGCCATTCTGAAACTCATATGTTTGGGGGACAGGCCCCACAGCGCAAAGGAGTTGTGGCGGGGTATTGAACAACAGACCGACGAGTGGTTTCTGCCGGTGGGCCTCAAGCCAGGCCTGGTGGTATGCGATAATGGGCGAAATCTCGTGGCAGCTCTGGGACTAGCCGGTTTGACGCACATCCCTTGCCTGGCGCATGTGCTGAACTTGGTGGTGCAGAGGTTCATTCACCACTACCCCAACATGTCAGAGCTGCTGCATAAAGTGCGGGCCGTCTGTGCGCGCTTCCGCCGTTCACATCCTGCCGCTGCTCGCCTGTCTGCGCTACAGCGGAACTTCGGCCTTCCCGCTCACCGCCTCATATGCGACGTGCCCACCCGGTGGAACTCCACCTTGCACATGCTGGAGAGACTGTGCGAGCAGCAGCAGGCCATAGTGGAGTTTCAGCTGCAGCACGCTCGCGTCAGTCGTACTGCTGAACAGCACCACTTCACCACCAATGATTGGGCCTCCATGCGAGACCTGTGTGCCCTGCTGCGCTGTTTCGAGTACTCCACCAACATGGCCAGTGGCGATGACACTGTTATCAGCGTTACAATACCACTTCTATGTCTCCTTGAGAAAACACTTAGGGCAATGATGTTAGAGGAGGTGGCCCAGGTGGAGGAGGAGGAGGAAGATGAGGGCTCGTTTCTAACACTTTCGGGCCAGTCTGTTCGAAGTGGCTCAGAGGGAGGTTTGTTTAAGCAGCAGAGGACAGGTTCACAAGTCGCCAGCCAAGGCACTGTACTGGAGGATGAGGAGGAGGAGGAGGTGGAGGGGGACGAGGATGACACAAGTTCACAGCGGGGTGGCAGCCCAGGCCCATCACTGGTGCGTGGCTGGGGGGATACGGTGGACGATGACGATACGCCCCCCACAGAGGACAGCTTGTCCTTACCCAAGGGTAGCCTGGCCCACATGAGCGAATATATGCTCCAATGCCTGCGCAACGACAGCAGAGTTGCCCACGTTTTAACGTGTGCAGACTACTGGGTGGCCACCCTGCTGGATCCCCGGTATAAAGACAATGTGCCCACTTTAATTCCTGAACTGGAGCGCGACCGTAAGATGCGCGAGTACAAGCGCACGCTGATAGAGGCGCTCTTGAGAGCATTCCCACATGTCACAGGGGAACAGGTGGAAGGTGAAGGCAGAGGAGTGGCAAGAGGTCGCCAACGCAGCTGTGTCACGGCCAGCTCATCTGAGGGCAGGGTTAGCATGGCAGAAATGTGGAAAAGTTTTGTCTCCACGCCACAGCTATCTGCACCGACACCTGATACGGAACGTGTTAGCAGGAGGCAGCATTTCACTAACATGGTTGAACAGTATGTCTGCACACCCCTCCACATCCTGACGGATGGTTCGGCCCCATTCAACTACTGGGTTTCGAAATTGTCCACGTGGCCAGAGTTAGCATGTTATGCCTTGGAGGTGCTTTCCTGCCCGGCGGCCAGCGTTTTATCTGAACGCGTATTCAGCACGGCAGGGGGCGTCATTACTGACAAGCGCAGCCGCCTGTCCACAGCCAACGTGGACAAGCTGACCTTCATAAAGATGAACCAGGCATGGATCCCACAGGACCTGTCCCTCCCTTGTGCAGAGTAGTCCTTATTAACTGCCTAAAACATGTCTTGTTGTGCTACGGGCCACTTCTTTATTTGATACAAATTTTATGAAACCCACAGTTGAATGAAACTCTTCTCTGTCTGGGCGCCGGGGCCTAACCAGATGAAAGTGGCCGGTTAAACTAACGGGTGACATGAAGCCATAACCTCTGCCATGCTACCTCTGTCTTCTGTCTGGGTGCTGAGGCCTAAGTCAAATAAAGCGGTCTTCTGCTGTGCTGGGGGATATGAAGCTAATCTCTGACCTCTCTCCTCTGTCTGGGTCCAAAGGCCTAAATCACTGAAAGAGGCCTTCTCCTGTGGTGTGTGATATGATGCCAGAATATGTGCTGTGGGGCCTCTCTCCTCTTCCTGGGTGCAGGGGTCAAATAAACTAAATTGTGGCCTACTCCTGTGGTGGTTGATATGATGCCTGATTCTCTGATGTGGAACCTCTCTCCTCTGTTTGGGTGAAGGGGTCAAAGTAACTAAATGGTGGCTTCTCCTGTGGTGGCTGATATGATGCCAGAATATGTGCTGTGGTGCCTCTCTCCTCTTCCTGGGTGCAGGGGTCAAAGTAACTAAATGGTGGCTTCTCCTGTGGTGGCTGATATGATGCCAGAATATGTGCTGTGGGGCCTCTCTCCTCTTCCTGGGTGCAGGGGTCAAAGTAACTCAATGGTGGCTTCTCCTGTGGTGGCTGATATGATGCCAGAATATGTGCTGTGGTGCCTCTCTCCTCTGTCTGGGTCCAAAGGCCTAAATCACTGAAAGAGGCCTTCTCCTGTGGTGTGTGATATGATGCCTGAATATGTGCTGTGGTGCCTCTCTCCTCTTCCTGGGTGCGGGGGTCAAAGTAACTCAATGGTGGCTTCTCCTGTGGTGGCTGATATGATGCCAGAATATGTGCTGTGGTGCCTCTCTCCTCTTCCTGGGTGCGGGGGTCAAAGTAACTCAATGGTGGCTTCTCCTGTGGTGGCTGATATGATGCCAGAATATGTGCTGTGGGGCCTCTCTCCTCTTCCTGGGTGCAGGGGTCAAAGTAACTCAATGGTGGCTTCTCCTGTGGTGGTTAGTATGATGCCAGAATATGTGCTGTGGGGCCTCTCTCCTCTTTCTGGGTGCAGGGGTCAAAGTAACTCAATGGTGGCTTCTCCTGTGGTGGTTAGTATGATGCCAGAATATGTGCTGTGGGGCCTCTCTCCTCTTCCTGGGTGCAGGGGTCAAAGTAACTCAATGGTGGCTTCTCCTGTGGTGGCTGATATGATGCCAGAATATGTGCTGTGGTGCCTCTCTCCTCTTCCTGGGTGCGGGGGTCAAAGTAACTCAATGGTGGCTTCTCCTGTGGTGGCTGATATGATGCCAGAATATGTGCTGTGGGGCCTCTCTCCTCTTCCTGGGTGCAGGGGTCAAAGTAACTCAATGGTGGCTTCTCCTGTGGTGGTTAGTATGATGCCAGAATATGTGCTGTGGGGCCTCTCTCCTCTTCCTGGGTGCAGGGGTCAAAGTAACTCAATGGTGGCTTCTCCTGTGGTGGCTGATATGATGCCAGAATATGTGCTGTGGTGCCTCTCTCCTCTTCCTGGGTGCAGGGGTCAAAGTAACTAAATGGTGGCTTCTCCTGTGGTGGTTGATATGATGCCTGATTCTCTGCTGTGAAACCTCTCTCCTCCATCTGGGTGTAGGGGTCAAAGTCTTTCAAAGTCGCCTTCTCCTGTGCTGATTGATATAAAGCTGATGGTTGTGCCATCTGACATGGTTGCCAGGGTCTGATTCAATGGGGGCCTACTCCTGTGGTGGGTGATCTAAATGCCTGATTCTCTGCTGTGAAACCTCTCTCCTCCGTCTGGGTGTAGGGGTCAAAGTCTTTCAAAGTCGCCTTCTCCTGTGCTGATTGATATGAAGCTGATGGTTGTGCCATCTGACATGGTTGCCGGGGTCCCATTAAATTGTGGCCTACTCCTGTGGTGGTTGATATGATGCCTGATTCTCTGATGTGGAACCTCTCTCCTCTGTTTGGGTGAAGGGGTCAAAGTAACTAAATGGTGGCTTCTCCTGTGGTGGCTGATATGATGCCAGAATATGTGCTGTGGGGCCTCTCTCCTCTTCCTGGGTGCAGGGGTCAAAGTAACTTAATGGTGGCTTCTCCTGTGGTGGCTGATATGATGCCAGAATATGTGCTGTGGTGCCTCTCTCCTCTTCCTGGGTGCGGGGGTCAAAGTAACTCAATGGTGGCTTCTCCTGTGGTGGCTGATATGATGCCAGAATATGTGCTGTGGTGCCTCTCTCCTCTTCCTGGGTGCGGGGGTCAAAGTAACTCAATGGTGGCTTCTCCTGTGGTGGCTGATATGATGCCAGAATATGTGCTGTGGTGCCTCTCTCCTCTTCCTGGGTGCAGGGGTCAAAGTAACTCAATGGTGGCTTCTCCTGTGGTGGTTGATATGATGCCTGATTCTCTGCTGTGAAACCTCTCTCCTCCATCTGGGTGTAGGGGTCAAAGTCTTTCAAAGTCGCCTTCTCCTGTGCTGATTGATATAAAGCTGATGGTTGTGCCATCTGACATGGTTGCCAGGGTCTGATTCAATGGGGGCCTACTCCTGTGGTGGGTGATCTAAATGCCTGATTCTCTGCTGTGAAACCTCTCTCCTCCGTCTGGGTGTAGGGGTCAAAGTCTTTCAAAGTCGCCTTCTCCTGTGCTGATTGATATGAAGCTGATGGTTGTGCCATCTGACATGGTTGCCGGGGTCCCATTAAATTGTGGCCTACTCCTGTGGTGGTTGATATGATGCCTGATTCTCTGATGTGGAACCTCTCTCCTCTGTTTGGGTGAAGGGGTCAAAGTAACTAAATGGTGGCTTCTCCTGTGGTGGCTGATATGATGCCAGAATATGTGCTGTGGGGCCTCTCTCCTCTTCCTGGGTGCAGGGGTCAAAGTAACTCAATGGTGGCTTCTCCTGTGGTGGCTGATATGATGCCAGAATATGTGCTGTGGTGCCTCTCTCCTCTTCCTGGGTGCGGGGGTCAAAGTAACTCAATGGTGGCTTCTCCTGTGGTGGCTGATATGATGCCAGAATATGTGCTGTGGTGCCTCTCTCCTCTTCCTGGGTGCGGGGGTCAAAGTAACTCAATGGTGGCTTCTCCTGTGGTGGCTGATATGATGCCAGAATATGTGCTGTGGTGCCTCTCTCCTCTTCCTGGGTGCAGGGGTCAAAGTAACTAAATGGTGGCTTCTCCTGTGGTGGTTGATATGATGCCTGATTCTCTGCTGTGAAACCTCTCTCCTCCATCTGGGTGTAGGGGTCAAAGTCTTTCAAAGTCGCCTTCTCCTGTGCTGATTGATATAAAGCTGATGGTTGTGCCATCTGACATGGTTGCCAGGGTCTGATTCAAGGGGGGCCTACTCCTGTGGTGGGTGATCTAAATGCCTGATTCTCTGCTGTGAAACCTCTCTCCTCCGTCTGGGTGTAGGGGTCAAAGTCTTTCAAAGTCGCCTTCTCCTGTGCTGATTGATATGAAGCTGATGGTTGTGCCATCTGACATGGTTGCCGGGGTCCCATTAAATTGGGGCCTACTCCTGTGGTGGGTGATCTAAATGCCTGATTCTCTGCTTTGAAACCTCTCTCCTCCGTCCGGGTGTAGGGGTCAAAGTCTGTCAAAGTCGCCTTCTCCTGTGCTGATTGATATAAAGCTTATGCTTGTGCCATCTGACATGGTTGCCGGGGTCTGATTCAATGGTGGCCTACTCCTGTGGTGGGTGATCTAAATGCCTGATTCTCTGCTGTGTAACCTCTCTCCTCCGTCTGGGTGTAGGGGTCAAAGTAACTAAATGGTGGCCTACTCCTGTGGTGGGTGATATGATGCCTGGTTCTCTGCTGTGGGACCTCTCTCCTTTGTCTGGGTGCTGTGGTCAAAATAATAGTAAGTGACCTTCTCCATTGGTGGGTGACTTGAAGCCTGATTCTGTGCTATGGGACCTCACTCCAATTAATATTGTTTAATTTTTATTTATTTTATGTTAACTCATCATTTCCCTATCTACATTTGTTTGCAGGGGATTTAACTACATTTTGCTGCCTTTTGCAGCCCTCTAGCCCTTTCCGGGTGTGTTTTACAGCCTTTTTAGTGCCCAAAAGTTCGGGTCCCCATTGACTTCTATGGGGTTCGGGTTCGGGATGAAGTTCGGGTCGAGTTCGGATCCCGAACCCGAACATTTTTCGAAAGTTCGGCCGAACTCGTCGAACCCGAACATCCAGGTGTTCGCTCAACTCTAGTAGTAGAGAGTCAGAGATTATGGACTCTCAGGCAGCCATGTCTCTAGTTGCCCTTCTTTATGTTGTATGTCTGTCTGGACAGACTGAATTTTGCACCTGGGCTAAGTAGTTCCCCTGACAGACTGTAGCTGGGTTCTCCCTCTCTCTCTCCCTCTTTCTCCCTCTGCCCCTGCCCTCAGTTCCCTGCTGCCCCACCCTCAGATCCCTGCTCCCCCCATTTTCTCTCCCTTTTCCCATATCTGGGTTCATCAGCTCCTTCCTTGTTTTATGTTGTGATGTGATCAGGAGTTTTTCTGGTCATGCCATTTACTCATATTCTCTCACAGTCTCCTGTTGTGTGGGAAAGCATCTATTCATGCTCCCAACATCAGCAGGCATTACACCTAATTGGTATCACTGTGTCTGTGACAACCTGAACTATAAAATTATGACATCATTTAACCTGCATGGTAAATGGTAATAATAATAATAATAATAATAATAATAATAATAATAATAATAATAATAATAAAAAAATAATGCCACAATTTATTTTATTAGTTCCACCTGTTGCTTAAAAAAAAAAATTATTAAAAAGCAATGAAAAAGTTAGGTGCTTCAAAATGGCACCAAATATATCTTGCAAAAAAAGAAAAAAAGGGGCTCAGACAGCTCTGACAAATAAAAAAAGCTTTAGCTCTCAGAATATGGTGACATAATAACATTTATTTAAGAAAGTGGCCACTAGGAGTCTCACTTTCATCTAATTTGCAGTCCACTGCCTGCTGTCAGACAAGATCTGTGCCTAGTCACAGAGACACAGAAGGTAAGTGCTAGCGTGTCAGAGATCCTGAGCTTGCTAAAAAGAACTACTTTCTACACTGCTTCTGAAGATCACAGTGTCCTGCTTTTCTTTAAATGTGATGGGCATCGCAGTGCGCATGCCCCGGCCAAGCAATGGATAGCACAGGCGCGGGATCTCGCTGCAGAGAAGGAGGACGCAAAGGAAGAGCGGGGCGGGCAGAGGAAGAGGCTGGGGCGGGGATATGACGAAAAGAGGCAGAACAGCCTGGGCTCCAAAGAGGTGAGCGCCGCCCTGGGCACTTGCGAGCCCAATTTACATATGAATAAAAGTCCGTTTTTGCCTTGGGGGAACTTCACAAGCAAACATCAAAGGTACCATTAGAATCATAGACCGCTATGCTAGAGCGCTATGTAAGTGGTCTATAGGGTCAAAATCTGGTGACAGACTCCCTTTAAGTAAGCTGAGAATGACTATAAACTAAGTATAAACTACAAATGAACCATGGGTTCAAGCTGAATATGCTTGGAAAGACATACCACAAGAGGATATCCAGAGTGGCAGCTTGCATGGCTGTAAGGGGAGAGGCCACCCTGCCTCAACATATATAGTGGATATAAAAAGTCTACACACCCCTGTTAAAATATCAGGTTTCTGTGATGTAAAAAAATGAGACAAAGATAAATCATTTCAGAACTTTTTCCACCTTTAATGTGACCTATAAACTGTACAACTCAATTGAAAAACAAACTGAAATCTTTTAGGTGGAGGGAAGAAAAAATATAAAAATAAAATAATATGGTTGCGTAAGTCTGCACACCCTTAAACTAATACTTTGTTAAAGCACCTTTTTATTTTATTACAGCACTCAGTCTTTTGGGGTATGAGTCTATCAGCATGGCACATTTTGAACTGGCAAGATTTGCCCACCCTTCTTTGCAAAAACACTCCAAATCTGTCAGATTGCGAGGGCATCTCCTGTGCACAGCCCTCTTCAGATCACCCCACAGATTTTCAATCGAATTCAGGTCTGGGCTCTGGCTGGGCCATTCCAAAACTTTAATCTTCTTCTAGTGAAGCCATTACTTTGTTGATTTGGATGTATGCTTTGAGTCGTTGTCATGCTGAGAGATGAAGTTCCTCTTCATGTTCAGCTTTCTAGCAGAAGCCTGAAGGTTTTGTGCCAATATTGACTGGAATTTGGAACTGTTCATAATTCCCTCTAGCTTAACTAAGGCCCCAGTTCCAGCTGAAGAAAAAAAGCCTCTTGGCATGATGCTGCCACCACCATGCTTCACTGTGGGTATGGTGTTCTTTTGGTGATGTGCAGTGTTGTTTTTGGGCCAAACATATCTTTTGGAATTATGGCCAAAAAGTTCAACCTTGGTTTCATCAGACCATAACACCTTTTCCCACATGCTTTTGGGAGACTTCAGATGTGTTTTTGCAAAATGTAGCCTGGCTGGGATGTTTTTTTTCGGAAGAAAAGGCTTTCGTCTTGCCACTCTACCCCATAGCTCAGACATATGAAGAATACGGGAGATTGTTGTCACATGTACCACACAGCCAGTACTTGCCAGATATTCCTGCAGCTCCTTTAATGTTGCTGTAGACCTCTTGGTAGCCTCCCAGACCAGTTTTCTTCTTGTCTTTTCATCAATTTTGGAGGGACGTCCAGTTCTTGGTAATGTCACTGTTGTGCCATATTTTCTCCACTTGATGATGACTGTCTTCACTGTGTTCCATGGTATATCTAATGCCTTGGAAAATCTTTTGTACCTTTCTCCTGACTGATACCTTAACAATGAGATCCCTCTGATGCTTTGGAAGCTCTCTGTGGACCATGGCTATTGCTGTGGCATGTGACTAAGAAAATTTCAGGAAAGACCAACTAGAGCAGCTGAACTTTATTTGGGGTTAATCAGAGGCACTTTAAATGATGGCAGGTGTATGCTGACTCCTATTTAACATGATTTTGAATGTGATTGCTTAATTCTGAACACAGCTACATCCCCAGTTATAAGAGGGTGTGCACACTTATGCAACCACATTATTTTAGCTTTTTTGTTTTCTTCCCTCCACCTAATAGATTTCAGTTTGTTTTTCAATTGAGTGGTACAGGTTATAGGTCACATTTAAGGTGTAAAAAGTTCTGAAATTATTTATCTTTGTCTCATACAGCACAGAAACCTGACATTTTAACAGGGGGGTGTAGACTTTTTATATCCACTGTACCTTGCTGCAGAACCCAAAATAAAGGGTGCACCACTTTAATTATGTGATCATTGAATAAGCACCACTTGCAGTTTTTATGCCTTGTCAATCTCAGCTCAATGCCATTCTTTTCCTTTTTTTTTTTTTTTTCATTTTCTAATAGTGTTTTTATGTGGATAGTAGCAACAATAATAATAAATACACAAAAATAGAATGTTTAAAAAAAAAATGATTTCAAAAATGCTGGACATGATGATACTGTACATAGTTGTTAAGAAAATATTTCAAGGGATGTCTCATCTTACGTAATTAAAGACAAATTATTGTATTATTAAAAGTTACATGACTTTCTAATAACTTGTTACAGTTCTTCATTTTTCAACAAATCTTCTTGCTGCCAGGACAATTGGAATATTTAGTTTTAACACAGAGGATGAAAACTGAGCCTAGTCCTGATCGAGTTCCTAACTCTCCATTAACAATAGTTAAAGGGGTTATTCCATGATTAGGGCTCACGCACACGACCGTTATATGTTTCCGCAAAACATGGATACCAGCCATGTACATTCCGTATTTTTCAGAATGGAACAGCTGGCCCCCAATAGAACAGTCCTATCCTTGTCCGTAATTCTATTTGATCTCGGAACAGCCATTGGGACATACGGAAATGGAATGCACACAATAATTTTATATTTGTTTTTTTTGCGGCTCCATTGAAGTTAATGGTTCCACATTTGGACCGCAAAAAATGGAATGGACATAGACAAAAAATACATTCATGTGCATGAGCCCTAAATGCAAAAATGAAAAACAGATATCATATAGTACGGGACAATCTCTAACAAGGCTAGAAACAGCCCTGTTCCTCAAATGGATCCAGAGCTTTCCCCATTCATTGCTATATTTATATCAGCTCAGGAGGCAGTTGAAGGATGGAACTGAACATTTATGGCCACATCAGCGGGGTGGAAAGAGAAATAATAAAATAAAAATAAATAAAAAAGAAAGTGGCGATATACAGATACATTTTATTGAATAACTCAGTCTCTATACTAAAATTTTAATTATATGCAATTACAAAAGTATTCAGTTCCAGGTGCTGACTTGAAAACTGCAGAATATTTTTTGTAGGACAACCCTTTTAAGCCCTGGAGTTGAAAAACGTGCAAAGAAAGGCAACTAAATTGATATGTGGCATGGAGATTCTTAGTCATGAGGAAAGATTTAAAAAAATTAAGTCTTAAGAAGAGACATCTAAGAGGGGACATGAATAACTGATATACATTTACAATTGGCCAGCACCAAACTAGTGAAAAGCAATTCCATGTAAAATACTTTTAAAAGATAAGGGGGCACTGCCTCCTCCAGGAGAAAAAAAAATTGTCTCTCCAGAGGTGACAAAGCTTCTTTACCAAAACAACTGTGTATTGGTGGTCTAATTACAGCCGGGGCAGTAGATACAAATCTTGTTTTAATGTTAATCCTGTCTGATCGGCTCTCAGGATCAAGAATTAAGGGGGTTTATTAAGACTGACATTATAGATAGTGATGGACGAACATCGGCCGGGACATTTCGCAAACGCGGATTCGCAATCAAATGTTCGCGAACCGCGTGTTCGTGGAGGGCCCCATTCACTTTGATGGCAGGCTAACCTGAAAAACTTTCAGGTCATATTTGCAGCCTTCAAATGCTTACTAGAAGTGCACAAATAGTTCCACAATATGGACAGTGACATACCAGAGGGGAATCAATGGCAAAAATTCTCACAAAAAATATGTATTTTAATCAGGGGCCATTTTTATGCATCTTAAAGGGAAACTCTCAAAAATGTGCCCTGCTGGAGCCTTGAAAAATTAGATTTTAGGCCACGGGAGTACAGGCCCCAAAAATTAGGCATTCACCGGATAGTAACATAGTAGTAACATAGTACATAAGGCCGAAAAAAGACATTTGTCCATCCAGTTCGGCCTGTCATCCTGCAAGTTGATCCAGAGGAAGGCAAAAAAACCCTGTGAGGTAGAAGCCAATTTTCCCCACTTTAGGGGAATAAAAAATTCCTTCCCGATTCCAATCAGGCAATCAGAATAACTCCCTGGATCAACGACCCCTCTCTAGTAGCTATAGCCTGTAATATTACTACTCTCCAGAAATACATCCAGGCCCCTCTTGAATTCTTTTATTGTACTCACCATCACCACCTCCTCAGGCAGAGAGTTCCATAGTCTCACTGCTCTTACCGTAAAGAATCCTTTTCTATGTTTGTGTACAAACCTTCTTTCCTCCAAACGCAGAGGATGTCCCCTCGTCACAGTCACAGTCCTGGAGATAAGTAGATGATGGGATAGATCTCTGTACTGACCCCTGATATATTTATACATAGTAATTAGATCTCCCCTCAGTCGTCTTTTTTCTAACGTGAATAACCCTAATTTTGATAATCTTTCAGTGTACTGTAGTTGCCCCATTCCAGTTATTACTTTAGTTGCCCTCCTCTGGACCCTCTCCAGCTCTGCTATGTCTGCCTTGTTCAGACATAGCAGTACAAGGCCAGTACAAGCCCCCAAAATTAGGCATTCACCGGACAGAAAAGAACAAGTGATTATGTGGCTGGAGGTATATTAGATGGTCACTGGATAACAATTTTACGGTAGGCCAGTACAGACTAGTGTTGAGCGCGAATATTCGAATATCGAATTTTTTTCGCGAATATCGTCACTTCGCTAATTCGCGAATATTTCGAATATAGTGATATAAATTCGATATTTCGAATATTCTTTTTTTTTTTTTTTTTTTTATTGTTATATTTTTTTCTTTCCCACTTCCCTAAAGTAGTTCTTACCTGTCCTTTGGATTCCTGGCTTCCTTGCTGCTCCAGTCAGTGCCCGTTGCCGCTTCTGCCAACTTCCGTGCTCATGGAGCGTCCCCATCACCATGGGAACGTCTCCATATACTAGAATGTACTGTCGGATTTGAGAATTACGTGAAAAATCGCAATTCGATTATTTCAAGTTATAATAATCGAATTTCGATTTTAATAGCCTAATATGGAATATAGCAGTGCTAAGTTAAAATCGAAATTCGATTATTATAACTTGAATTTTTATTTTTATTTTTTTATTGTTATATTTTTTTCTTTCCCACTTCCCTAAAGTAGTTCTTACCTGTCCTTAGGATTCCTGGCTTCCTGGCTGCTCCAGTCAGTGCCCGTTGCCGCTTCTGCCGACTTCCGTGCTCATGGAGCGTCCCCATCACCATGGGAACGTCTCCATATACTAGAATGTACTGTCGGATTTGAGAATTACGTGAAAAATCGCAATTCGATTATTTCAAGTTATAATAATCGAATTTCGATTTTAATAGCCTAATATGGAATATAGCAGTGCTAAGTTAAAATCGAAATTCGATTATTATAACTTGAATTTTTATTTTTATTTTTTTATTGTTATATTTTTTTCTTTCCCACTTCCCTAAAGTAGTTCTTACCTGTCCTTAGGATTCCTGGCTTCCTGGCTGCTCCAGTCAGTGCCCGTTGCCGCTTCTGCCGACTTCCGTGCTCATGGAGCGTCCCCATCACCATGGGAACGTCTCCATATACTAGAATGTACTGTCGGTTTTGAGAATTACGTGAAAAATCGCAATTCGATTATTTCAAGTTATAATAATCGAATTTCGATTTTAACTTAGCACTGCTATATTTAATTCTAGCCTAATATGGAATATAGCAGTGCTAAGTTAAATTCGAAATTCGATTATTATAACTTGAATTAATTGAATTGCGATTTCAACTTGGACCTGGTTTACTATGGTTGGCTTGGTAGAATTAGCGAATATGACGAATGTATTCGTCATATTCCACAAAACGAATATAACGAATGTATTCGTCATATTCCACAAAACGAAGATAACGAAGTATTCTGCATCTTCGTTTTAGCTACCTATTCATCAACTTCGCTAATTCTAGCAATCATATAGGAAAGTTTACTATAGAGACAGCTAAGTTTAATTCGCTATGCGATTATATGACTGCATTTTTTTTTAAAAAAAATAGAATAATTATAATACCTGATAATTATTATAATTATTCTATTTATAAAAAAAAGCAAAGTAATATAATTGCATAGCGAATTAAACTTAGCTGTCTCTATAGTAAACTTTCCTATATGATTGCTAGAATTAGCGAAGTTGATCAATAGGTAGCTAAAACGAAGATGCAGAATACTTCGTTATCTTCATTTTGTGGAATATGACGAATATAATAATCGAATTTCGATTTTAACTTAGCACTGCTATATTCCATATTAGGCTAGAATTAAATATAGCAGTGCTAAGTTAAAATCGAAATTCGATTATTATAACTTGAAATAATTGAATTGCGATTTTTCACGTAATTCTCAAATCCGACAGTACATTCTAGTATATGGAGACGTTCCCATGGTGATGGGGACGCTCCATGAGCACGGAAGTCGGCAGAAGCGGCAACGGGCACTGACTGGAGCAGCCAGGAAGCCAGGAATCCAAAGGACAGATAAGAACTACTTTAGGGAAGTGGGAAAGAAAAAAATATAACAATAAAAAAATAAAAATAAAAATAAAATCAAGTTCTAATAATCGAATTTCGATTTTAACTTAGCACTGCTATATTCCATATTAGGCTAGAATTAACGAATATGAAATATAGCAGTGCTAAGTTAAAATCGAAATTCGATTATTATAACTTGAATTAATCGCATTGCTATTTCAATAGGAGAGTAGCCTTTAAGTTAAAATCGCAATACGCGATTATTTAAATCGCATATTAATCGCGATAACAAGAATAATGACGAATATTCGATTTCGACGAATGTAAAACGAATATTCTATCGAATATTCGCGAATTTCGTCGAAATCGAATATGGCACCTGCCGCTCATCACTAGTACAGACCCCAAACATTAAGCATTCATCGGATAGAAAAGAAAAAATTATTATGCGGCTGGAGGTACATTAGGCGGTCACTGAATAACAATTTTACTGTAGGCCAGTTGAGTACAGGCCCCAAAAATTAGGCAATTATCTGACAGAAAAGAACATGTGATTATGTGGCTGGAGGTATATTAGACGGTCACTGGATAACAATTTTACTCAAGGCCAGTACAAGCCCCCAAAATTAGGCATTCACCGGACAGAAAAGAACAAGTGATTATGTGGCTGGAGGTATATTAGATGGTCACTGGATAACAATTTTACGGTAGGCCAGTACAGACCCCAAACATTAGGCATTCATCGGACAGAAAATAACAAGTGATTATATGGCTGGAGGTACATTAGGCGGTCACTGGATAACAATTTTACTGTAGGCCAGTACAGGCCCCAAAAATTAGGCATTCCCCTGACAGAAAAAAACAAGTGATTATGTGGCTGGAGGTACATTATGTGGTTACTGAATAACAATTTTACTGTTGGCCAGTGTAGTACAAGCCCCAAAAATTAGGCATTCACCAGACAGAAAAGAAAAAATGATTATGCGGCTGGAGGTACATTAGGCGGTCACTGGAAAACAATTTTACTGCAGGCCAGTGAAGTACAGGCCCCAAAAATGAGGCATTCACCTGACAGAAAAGAACAAGTGATTATGTGGCTGGAGGTACATTAGGTGGTTACTGGATAACAATTTTACTGTAGGCCAGTACAGGCCCCAAAAATTTGGCATTCACCTGACAGAAAAGAACAAGTCATTATGTGGCTGGAGGTATAGTAGACGGTCACTGGATAACAATTTTACTGTAGACCAGTACAGGCCCCAAAAATTAGGCATTCACCTAACAGAAAAGAACAAGTGATTATGTGGCTGGAGGTACATTAGGCAGTCACTGAATAACAATTTTACTATAGGCCAGTGGAGTACAGGCCCCAAACATTAGGAATTCACCAGACAGAAAAGAACAAGTGATTATGTGGCTGGAGGTATATTAGATGGTCACTGGATAACAATTTTACGGTAGGCCAGTACAGACCCCAAACATTAGGCATTCATCGGACAGAAAATAACAAGTGATTATATGGCTGGAGGTACATTAGGCGGTCACTGGATAACAATTTTACTGTAGGCCAGTACAGGCCCCAAAAATTAGGCATTCCCCTGACAGAAAAAAACAAGTGATTATGTGGCTGGAGGTACATTATGCGGTTACTGAATAACAATTTTACTGTTGGCCAGTGTAGTACAAGCCCCAAAAATTAGGCATTCACCAGACAGAAAAGAAAAAATGATTATGCGGCTGGAGGTACATTAGGCGGTCACTGGAAAACAATTTTACTGCAGGCCAGTGAAGTACAGGCCCCAAAAATGAGGCATTCACCTGACAGAAAAGAACAAGTGATTATGTGGCTGGAGGTACATTAGGCGGTTACTGGATAACAATTTTACTGTAGGCCAGTACAGGCCCCAAAAATTTGGCATTCACCTGACAGAAAAGAACAAGTCATTATGTGGCTGGAGGTATAGTAGACGGTCACTGGATAACAATTTTACTGTAGACCAGTACAGGCCCCAAAAATTAGGCATTCACCTAACAGAAAAGAACAAGTGATTATGTAGCTGGAGGTACATTAGGCAGTCACTGAATAACAATTTTACTATAGGCCAGTGGAGTACAGGCCCCAAACATTAGGAATTCACCAGACAGAAAAGAACAAGTGATTATGTGGCTGGAGGTATATTAGACGGTCACTGGATAACAATTTTACGGTAGGCCACTGGAGTAGAGGCCCCAAAAATTAGGCATTCACCTGACAGAAAAGGCCTTTTATGCCGCTGTATATACATAAGACAAGGACCATTCTTTGCTCTGTGTGGTGGCGGATATTTGTGGGCTGGCATGAATAAATTCAATTACACTTGGTCGTCACAGGTGTTGAATTCCTCTGAGATCAATGCCTCATTCATTTTTAGAAATGTGAGGTAGTCCACACTGTCATGAGCTAGGCGAGTGCGCTTATCGGTCACAATCTCCCCTGCTGCGCTGAATGTCCTTTCGGACAGGACACTCGACGAGATCCAAGCCAAGAGTTCCATGACAAATTGTGCCAACTCTGGCCACAGCTCAAGCCTGCACACCCAGTAGTCCAGGGGTTCCTTGCTTCTCGGAGCATCCACATCGGCCATTCAACCCAATGTAGTCGGACACCTGTCGGTCTAGGTGTTCCCTGAGGCTGGCACCGGAGGGAGGCTGTCGATGGGTTGGCTACAAGAATGATCTCATATCGGAAGTGACCAACAGATCTTCAAACCGCCGTCTTCTTGCAGGCGCGGTATGATTGGTACCCGCACCTGTTTCACTGTGGGTGGAAATACCTCTGCCAGCGCCCACGACTGCAGAGTGCAGCATCTCTCCCAGCAAGGCCTGGAAATACTGCATTCTGCAAGCCCTCTGTGATGCTGGTAACATGTTCGCCATTTTGTGTTTGTACTGGGTGTCTAAGTACGTTGCCACCCAGTACTTGTCCTTGCCCTTTATGCTTTTTATACTGGGATCCCTCTTCAAACACTGGAGCATTAAGGCCCCCATTTGCACTAAATTGGAAGCGGTGGAGCGCCCTGTCTCCTGCTCATCGCCCAGGAGAATGTCATCCTCGGTCTCCTCCCCCCATCCACTGACAACACCAGGGTTCCCTGAAAAGTTTAAAGCCTGCTCTTCTTTTTCCTCCTTCTCCTCCTCCCCCCAGACATCATCCTCCTAGCCTCCTCTTCAGACTCCTGATGACTTGTCTCAGATGGAGTAGCCCCCCTGGGAATTCATTCAGCATTGCGACTTCCTCATCTTCCTACTCCTGCTCCTGCTCCTCGACGGCTTGATCAATGACACGACGCAATGCACGCTCCAGAAAGAAGGTGTAAGGTACAATGTCACTGATGGCGCCCTGGCTGCGACTGACCAGTTTGGTGATCTCATCAAATGGCCGCAGAAGTCTGCATGCCTCGCGCATGAGCAGCCACTGGCGCGGTGAAAAAGAAACAAGCTCCCAGAACCTGTCCTGCCGCAGAGTTCGTACAGGTAGTCATTAACGGCACGTTGCAGCTGGAACAGCCTATCAAGCATATACAATGTAGAGTTCCAGCGCATCGGGCAGTCACAAATCAGACATCTGACAGGCAAGTGGTGTCACCGCTGAACGTCAGCAAGGCGAGCCATGGCCATGTAAGATTTTCTAAAATGGCCAGAGATTTTCCTGGCCTGCCGCAAGACGTTCTGGCAATGAATCGCTGCATGAGTAAGTTCGCGCACCACTTTACCATCTGTCAAATTGAGTTGGGTTATCCACTGATTGGCCTGTGACCGCATAGCTGAAAGCAGTGCAGGACCAGAGTGGCTCTTGGCTTCCAGACACAACAGCTGCAGCACAGCATGGCAAAATCTCACCTGGCACATCGAATATGTTTTGGGGAGCTTTGGGGTGTGCAGCTGAAGAGGCTGTAGCAGTGGAAAAGGTGGAGTTAGCCGAGGAGGAGACCGAGGATGGAGGAGGAGAAGAAGAGGCAGGCCTGCATGCAATCCATGGCAGTAACACCAAATCCACGCGGGTGCCACGGGTTACATGCTTGAAGGCCGTCAGAAGGTTCACACAGTGGGCAGTAAAAGTTATTTACGGTACCTTCCCTGCCCGTGTTTGCTAGACCACGTGTCTGTGGTCAGATGTTTCTTGCCACAGACACTGTGTGCCAGATATATATTTACTTGCCACTGAACATGGCCATATAGCTCTGGGATGCCCTTCTGGGAGAAATATTTCCTTCCGGGGACTTTCCATTGCTGTGTGCCAATGGGCACAAATTTTCCAAAGGCCTCCGAATCCACCAGTTTAAATGGCAGTAATTGGCGGGCAAGAGGGTTATCCGGCGTCATCAACTTTTTTCGCTCAAACATTTGGGCCACAGAAGCCTGCTTTATGCCAGATGCACATGACGGTGGCACGGTTGAAGGTGGAGTGGAGGACAAATGGGAGGAGAGAGGAGAAAGAGAAGAGGCAGGACATGGAGTGCCAGGAGTGTGACTTTGTAGGTTCTGACGGCGTTGCTCCTGCTGGACTCGGTGATGGGAGGCCAGGTGCCTTCTTAAGGCAGTCGTCCCTAGGTGAGTGTTGGGCTTACCGCGACTTATGCATTGACAGCACAGGCTGCAGATGGCAACACTATTGTCAGCAGCTGAGACATTAAAAAAAGGCCACACTGCGGAGCCATGTGCCGGAGTCCTGGGAGTCCCATATGTGACCGTGCATGGTGGATGGCTCGCTCCAGATACATTTGCAGTCTGCTTTTTGCCTCTTGTGCACTGAGAGTTCTGCCTGCTTCTCCTAGTTCTACCCCTATCTGCTGCTCCGTCTCTCCCATTGAACTTCCCTCCTCTTCCTCTCTTGTGGGCACCCACGTGACGTTCATCGACACGTCATCATCATCACCTTCACCACCACTGACATTAGAGATCTCAGAGTAGGCAGCAACAGCGGGGACCAACCTCCGTGGGCTGATCTGGGTACTGTCCTCAGACCACTGGGTGGAGGTCGTTTCTACCTTCTCTTCCTCATCCAATGCCAAGAATGGCTGCACATCGGTAAGGTCTGGGAATGGATGGGAAAATAATTCCTATTGAGTATAGGGGCTATGATGGTGGTGTCTTTGGGGGTGCACACAGCAGAGAGAGAGGAGGGTGCAGATACAGAGGATGAGGAGGGTGCAGAAGTGGAAGGCTGAGTGTGCCACTCAACCAACTCTTGTGCGTCCTTTGACGTAATCGAATGCACCTTCTCCAACTTCCCACTTAGGCTCTGGCCAGGTGCACCTGCCTGACCCCTACCACCCCTGCGGAACAGCCTGCCTTTTCCTCTGCCTGTCATTTTCAAAGTCCCTAGAGAAGAGCAGTATTTGTGGAAGCAGGTATATATCGCAGGCCTCAATCAGTATTTGGGGAAAAAGGGTACATAAATCCCCTTAATCAGTATTTTGTGGAAGCAGGTGTATCGCAGGCCTCAATCAATATTTGGTGGAAGCAGGTATATCGCATCCCTCAATCTGTAATTTGTGGAAGCAGGTATATTGCACCCCTCAATCAGTATTTTGTAGAAGCAGGTATATAGAACCCCTTAATCAATATTTGGTGGAAGCAGGTATATCTCACTACTCAATCAGTATTTTGTGTAAATAGGTATATCAAATCCCTTAATCAGTATTTTGTGAAAGCAGGTATATCGCACCCCATAATCAGTATTTTGTGGAAGCAGGTATCTCGCAGGCCTCAATCAGTATTTGGTGGAAGCAGGTATATAGAACCCCTTAATCAGTATTTTGTGGAAGCAGGTGTATCGCAGGCCTCAATCAGTATTTGGTGGAAGCATGTATATCAATCCCCTTAATCAGTATTTTGTGGAAGCAAGTATATTGCACCCCTCAATCAGTAGTTGGTGGAAACAGTTATACCAAACCCCTTAATCAGTATTTGGTGGAAGCAGGTATATCAAACCCCCTAATCAGTATTTTGTGGAAGCAGTTGTATCAATCCCCTCAATCGGTATCAATCCCCTGAAACCTTTAATTAGTATTTTGTGGAAACCGGTTATATTGCACCCCTCAATCAGTATTTTGTGGAAGCAGTTATATCGCACCCGTCAATCTGTATTTTGTGGAAACAGGTACAGTCAGGTCCAAAAATATTGGGACATCAACACAATTCTAAAATTTTTGCCTCTATGCACCACCACAATGGATTTGAAATGAAACAAACAAGATATGCTTTAACTGCAGACTGTCAGCTTTAATTTGAGGGTATTTACATCCAAATCAGGTGAACGGTGCAGAAATTACAGCAGTTTGCATATGTGCCTCCCATTTGTTAAGGGACCAAAAGTAATGGGACAGAATAATAATCATAAATCAAACTTTCACTTTTTAAAACTCGGTTGCAAATCCTTTGCAGTCAAATACAGCCTGAAGTCTGGAACGCATAGACATCACCAGACGCTGGGTTTCATCCCTGGTGATGCCCTGCCAGGCCTCTACTTCAAGTGTCTTCAGTTCCTGCTTGTTCTTGGGGCATTTTCCCTTCAGTTTTATCTTCAACAAGTGAAATGCATGCTCAATCGGATTCAGGTCAGGTTGTCGACTTGGCCATTGCATAACATTCCACTTCTTTCCCTTAAAAAACTCTTTGGTTGCTTTTGCAGTATGCTTTGGGTCATTGTCCATCTGCACTGTGAAGCGCCGTCCAATGAGTTCTGAAGAATTTGGCTGAATATGAGCAGATAATATTGCCCGAAACACTTAAGAATTCATCCTGCTGCTTTTGTCAGCAGTCACATCATCAATAAATACAAGAGAACCAGTTCCATTGGCAGCCATACATGCCCACGCCATGACACTACCACCACCATGCTTCACTGATGAGGTGGTATGCTTAGGATCATGAGCAGTTCCTTTCCTTCTCCATACTCTTTTCTTCCCATCACTCTGGTACAAGTTGATCTTGGTCTCATCTGTCCATAGGATGTTTTTCCAGAACTGTGAAGGCTTTTTCAGATGTCGTTTGGCAAACTCTAATCTGGCCTTCTTGTTTTTGAGGCTCACCAATGGTTTACATCTTGTGGTGAACCCTCTGTATTCACTCTGGTGAAGTCTTCTCTTGATTGTTGACTTTGACACACATACACCTACCTCCTGGAGAGTGTTCTTGATCTGGCCAACTATTGTAAAGGGTGTTTTCTTTACCAGGGAAAGAATTCTTCGGTCATCGACCACAGTTGTTTTCCGTGGTCTTCTGAGTCTTTTGGTGTTGCTGAGCTCACCGGTGCGTTCCTTCTTTTTAAGAATGTTCCAAACAGTTGTTTTGGCCACGCCTAATGTTTTTGCTATCTCTCTGATGGGTTTGTTGTGTTTTTTCAGCCTAATGATGGCTTGCTTCACTGATAGTGACAGCTCTTTAGATCTCATCCTGAGAGTTGTCAGCAACAGATTCCAAATGCAAATAGCACACTTGAAATGAACTCTGGGCCTTTTATCTGCTCATTGTAATTGGGATAATGAGGGAATAACATTTTTTCAATAGCCTTTGACCTCACAGTACATGTCAACGTTTTAACTTTACAGACTAGTGGTCACTATGGACCTATTTACGTTCTTGGATCAAGTACTGTTTTTTACTTTTTTTTTGTATAAAACCTCACTTTTATTCGATTATTTAAATGTACATTATACTTTTAATCTTATTTCATCCTATTACAATGCTAAAGACACATATTAAAACTTTCAGTTGTGTGGACTGGCTCTGTGTTCTTTTACTTATTCTGATATATACTTTTTGTGTTATAGTTATAGTTGTTATCACAGTTGCTGCTACCTTATTAGTATATGGGACTTCTTGTTTGAAACCCTTCTATTCCTATGACATAGGGGTAAGGGGAGAGCTAGAAAGGGGGGGGGGGGGAGAGGGAGGGAGGAGAAATAAAGAGATTAACCTGTTGGTTGGTATAATCTCTTATGGAGGCATAGATGACAATGTTCGTCACAGTCTATGCTTGATATCATACCTCTGGTATATCTCTAGTGTGTTTGTATCTATATCAGGCCTATTCCCTAATAGTGGCAACTTCTACTTGTGCTTTCAGTATGCTCCTCTTATCACCTCCTATCCACCTCTCTCCATAAATCACCTTCCCCTTGTAGCCACTGCCTTCAGTATTACTTTCTATTGGCTACTGGGTCCCTGTGGTACGCAGCTTCTGTGATAGTTGCTTTATTTGCTCATATATTTGAGCTTAGTCCACATCATACTGCCTAAAACCTAACACTCACACACCCTGCATCCCGACATGTTTCGCTGTATACCAGCGTCTTCAGGGGATGATGCAGGTGTGAGTGTTGGGAGCGGAGTCCAGCCTTTGAAGGTTCGTTTCCGATCACATGTTTAAAGACACCAATCATTTACTGATACATCGTATCAGTTTGTTCCTTTTGTTCACACCCACTGATCGTTGATTGGCCCCAGTCCGTCATGCACTGATGACTCACAGTTGCACGACGTATCTCTAGGGTCATTCACTCATGCGCCCGGGTTTGCCCATTCTTCACTGCGTTATTGCGGGACTGTTGTTATATTCGTGCATGCGCGAGAACTTATACTTTTTGCAGTCGTTCAGTTTATCACTATCAACTTAGCGCATGCGTGCGGGCTTTACATTGATTTGTCCACGCTCATACCTCACGGTCGCGTGACGTATCCCTGGGGTCATTTGCACATACTTCCGGATTTGCCCGTTCTCAACGGTGTCGTCGCGAGATTGTTGTTATATTCGCGCATGCGCGGGGACTTATACATTTTCAATCATTCGATTTTCCTATCAGCTTCGCGCATGCGCACGAACTTTAACGTTAGTTTATCCACGTCTGTGCTGTCGCGTCCTTCTAACTGGGACTTCATTTCACTCCTAGCAGAGCCTCCTTCATATATCACTCTACTTCAGCAGGGTACCTGTGTTGTGATGTACTTCCATATTTAGTTAGGTATCTACTCTTGTTCCTCAACCTATTATTTATTTTGATAATATTTTATTCTCATGGTGTGTATATATCTTTATACGTATACATATATATATGTATAAATATAGGGGCTAATTTTTTTCCTCAGGGGGAATTTTTGGTCAAATTTCTAAATATCTTCTATTAGAGAGGCAATATATTATGGCTTATTTTTTGTTTTTTCCGAACTCTTTATGCCTTTTTATTTTTTATTTTCATACCAGGTCATCAATCACTGGTCCATACACCCATCTCTAACTTCTCCCCCGATTCCAGACACCCCTCCCCACAGCCTGGGCTTCCCCATCACTGCCACGGTAAGTATTTTCTTCTTCTTTTATTTTTTAGAGGTATATACAGTTTTTCTACTATATTTTGGGGATTAAATTTTTCTCTTTTTTTAAGAGAGACATTTTCTCTCCCCACGTAAGTGGTCTACTCCGCCCCTCTCTAAATAATCTGTCTACTTAGCATTATTATTGCTAGTCTAGGAGTACTTTAATATATTATTATTTATGTCATTCTTTTTCTTTTTACTGCTAAATTGTTCTACAAAAATGGTAGAAAGGTAAACCCTTCATTTATTCCAATCGGTGACAGTGATTTAAGCCGATATATCCACTTTGCCTCCTCCTGTTGTAATTTGTTATCCACATCTCCTTGTCTCGGGCCTATTTTGACCCTCTGTATCTCCCAAATTTCTAGACCTGTTGGGCTCCCTTTGTGATATTTGTTGATATGTCTCACTAGGGGTGTATCATCGTCAGTATTGAGGGCACTCAGATGTCTCGAGATCCTCCTCCTCAGTTCCTGTATTGTTTTTCCCACGTAGATTTTGGGACATCTACATTGTATCGCGTAAACAACACCAGTGCTCTTACAGTTGATGTATTCTCTAATAGTATATTTCTTCCCATCATGGGGGTTTATAAACTCTTTCTTTGGCACCATATACTTACAGAATACGCATCCCCCACATGGGTATGACCCCTGTGTGGATAGCCAGTTCTTTTTTGTACTTATTTTATTCTGGAAGTGGCTATGAACCATGATATCTTTTAGGTTTTGTCCCCTCCTGTATGTCACTGACGGGTTATTAGGCAATACTTCCTTTAGATCTTTATCTGATGTTAAAATATGCCAATATTTTTTAAGAATACCATAGATTTTTTTGTGTTGGTAATCAAAGGTACCAATACAACGTATTGTTTTTTCATTTTTTAAAACCTTTCTTTTGAACAGACTCTCCCTCTCCATCCTCTTGACTCTATTATAGGCCCTATACAGCACCTTTCTAGGGTATCCCCTTTCCAGGAATGTTTGATACAGAACCTTACATTCTTCCTCAAAAGCTGTTTCATTTGTACAGTTTCTTTTCGCTCTTAAATATTGTGCGACCGGTATACCTTTCTTTAAAGGTTTAGGGTGACAGCTTTCCCAATGAAGGAGACTGTTACCAGCTGTAGCCTTCCTATATACTTCAGTGGTCACTTCACCATTAGTTTCTATATTGATCTTTAGGTCAAGAAAGTTTATACTTTTTTTATGAATCTCAGCTGTGAAATGCAAGCCGACGTCGTTCTTATTGAGGTCTTTAGTGAATGTCTCGAACTGTGATATAGTGCCGTTCCAAAAAATCAAAATGTCATCTATGTATCTAGCCCAATACATTATGTGCTCTGTGTAATGTGAATTCTGATCAATAAATACATATTTGTCTTCCCACCACCCCAAAAATAAATTAGCAAAACTAGGTGCACATACTGTCCCCATCGCGGTCCCAGTAATCTGTAAATAATATTGTCCGTTAAAAATAAAATAATTATGTGTAAGTAAAAACCGTAATAAAGTGATAACTAAATTATTGTGCTCATGAAATTGTGTTCCTTTGGTGTATGAATAATATTCTACCGCCTTAATCCCTAATTCGTGGTGTATACTGGTGTAGAGAGCCTCAACGTCTAGGCTTGCTATCAGAGTATCATCATTCACATGGATTTCTTGCAGTTTTATCACTGTATCACTCGTGTCCTTAAGATACGAGGGGAGAGTCTGCACAAAGGGTTTCAAAATGGCATCCACATAGGAACTTATACCCTCGCATATATTGTTGTTCCCTGAAACTATCGGTCTTCCAGGTATTGGTTCACGTTTTTTGTGAATTTTTGGCAACTCGTAAAACGTCGCTATCATTGGGTATGGTTTATACAGGATTTTATACTCATCTTTCGTAATCAGTTCTTTCCCTCTTGATAAAATAAGATTAAAAGTATAATGTACATTTAAATAATCGAATAAAAGTGAAGTTTTATACAAAAAAAAGTAAAAAACAGTACTTGATCCAAGAACGTAAATAGGTCCATAGTGACCACTAGTCTGTAATGAGGGAATAACACACACCTGGCCATGAAACAGCCGAGAAGCCAATTGTCCCATTACTTTTGATCCCTTAACAAGTGGGAGGCACATATGCAAACTGTTGTAATTCCTGCACCGTTCACCTGATTTGGATGTAAATACCCTCAAATTAAAGCTGACAGTCTGCAGTTAAAGCACATCTTGTTCGTTTCATTTCAAATCCATTGTGGTGGTGTATAGAGCCAAAAATTTTACAATTGTGTCGATGTCCCAATATTTATGGACCTGACTGTATATAGAACCCCTTAATCAATATTTGGTGGAAGCAGTTATATCGCACCCCTAAATCAGTATTTTGTGGAAGCAGGTATATTGCACCCCTCAATCAGTTTTTTTGGAGGCAACAGGTATATCACACCTGTTGCAAATAGTTGTTCCAATAGCACTTGTCCATCTATATACCTGCGGTATGGCAGCAGAACCGCACACAACTGCTGCACAATACAAATGCACTATATACTTTCTATGTTAGAAAGCATATTATAGGTATATCACACCCCTTAATTTCAATCAGTTTTTTGGGGGGCAACAGGTATATCACACCAGTTGCAATTAGTTACTCCAATAGCGTTTGTCCCTCTATATAGCTGCGGTATCGCAGCAGAACCGCAAACAACTGCTGAACAATACAAATGCACTATAATATACTTTCTATCACACCCCTCTGTATATCACACCTATCGATAGCACACCTATACCAGTCCTTAAAATGACTTTTGTGACCCTATTAGCTAGCGTTTGGTGTCCCTAACCGTCCGTCCCTGCTCCACAAAGCAACCTCTTTCTACACTGGCAAAACACAGAATGCAAAATGGCTGCCAGATTGGGTTCTGTTATAGGGTGGGGGTGTGTCCATGTGCTAAAACGTCTTAATTGGCTGTCCTGTCCCACCTGATGTGTGTGTGTCATGGGTCAAAGTTGGGAGCAATGCAAAAGAATATGGCGCAGGAGGACATCACCATATGTTCGCATGTTCGGCGAATCGCGAATGCGCAAAGTTTGCTGCAAAACGACCGCCGGGCGAACCGCAAGGCCACCTCTAATTGTAGACCCCTTGTGTTATGTAGAGGTGCTTACATATCCACCAACAGTTTAATTCTATAAAAGCTTCCTTGCTGTCTTAAATTTAGACGAGGCCTAAAAAATGATAAATGAGACGGGGTCTTACCTTCCAGTTCCGTTCCCTTCCCCGCCACACCCCTTTTTTTAGTCCTGGCGTGAGCAGGAGAAAAAAGTCGCAGATTGACACTCAAATACTCATTGCTCTGAAATCTGCGCCAGGCATATGCCAGAAAACTGGGGTATATCTGATAGTAAAATACCCCCTAAATGTTTCCTTTTTCGAACATGTTCATGCCATGCAGGGTTCTTTCCATCTTCTGGATCAACAGCCTCTATCAACCCTTGGTCAAATTTGGTGTGCATAGGTCTATTTTATTTTTTTTGTCAACTGTGCTATATAGCTATAAACTGTAAGGTTTTTTTAGGATAATAAACAAAACATAAATAATTTCCAGCTCTTATGCAACAAGTAATAACAAATAATGTCCAGCTCTTATGCAACAATCTAGAACACCCATGGCTTCCTAAAGCTATTAAGATGCATTTGCTAAATGAGAGAATGCATTAGTTACTAATTTAGTGAGTATTCACCTACACTAAGAGTGGAGGATCTATAATCCACTATAGACACATAAATGTGGGATAGATGTAATCACAGTCCCACTGAAACAGTTACTTATTATCAAATGTTTAAAAAATAGAAGCATAAATATTTATCACAATTACCTCATGGATGTTTAATGCTCTTCGAGAGATTCAGGGAGGGTATTAGTTTTAGTGCATCTTTGTGGAGGATTTAACTAATGTATTAGTGCTGGTGATGAATCAGCCTTGCGTTATTTCATTTTACTGTTTTTGACTGGTTGCTTGGATTTCACATTTGGATTAATCCTTTTAAGAAACAACTAGAAATGAGTGAACCATTCGAGATTCGTTTCGGGTCCGGTTCGCAGAATTTTTTAATTTGGACCCAAATAGATTCGTGCAGAACCAAAGTTGGTCCAGTTGCCATGAAAGTTGGCATATCCCCCACTCTATCCTCCTAGGACTCAGAATTCTTAGGAAAACTTGTTATCTCTTCATTTATTTTTTATGACTTTTTTTCCCCTCTTCCTAACCTGTGCAATGCAGTTGTAACGGGGAGATGGCGACGCGCTTCATTCTTCCTGAGCCGCTGGCATCCCGACTATGTGCAGCAGCGAGGACGTGGCCTCCTAGCTGATGTGTGAACTGAGCACCGATCGTGAGTAATCGGCGCTCAGATGCTTTGGGCTGGAGTTGGGTCAGGTGACGCTGGCCATGTTACGTGACTCACTTGTTTCTGCTATTTAAACAGGCAGCCTGCTGGTCACAGGTTGCCTGTGATTGGTCTAGTTACCCTCACCAGCTTTCTTTATATAATAAGACCTTGCTTGTTTTGACCTCGGCTTTGTTTGTGACCTCGACCTCGCTACCTCCATTTGTATTTGATGTGACCTCTTGGCTTCCGACTTGGGCTTTGTTTGTGACCTTGCTATTGTGTTTTTCCCTTTGTACTGCGTGACCTCCTGGTTTTTGACTTTTGCTTCCCTGACTCTGTTCACGGTTTTCCCTTTGCTTTTAGGCCCCTGCACGTATTTAAGCTAGGGACTGCCGCCAAGTTGTACGACGTCAGATAGGACAGGTCGTGCAAGTATGTAGGGACAGAGGTGTGAGTGGAGTCCAGGGCTGCACTCTTCCCTTCCTTCTGTGACAGCAATGACAGCAATAGAAAATGATGTCTGAATGACACTGACATACATAGCTACAGTATGGGTAAATGCACATTTGACGGTTTTAATATCCACCACGCCAGCATGTCTCATGCTTTTTCATATACCAAAGCTTCCAAAAATTGTCCCTTTTATAGAGGGCAGATGATGTTTAAACACCAGTGGCAAAAAATAGACATATTTTGTATTGCAGCATACATAACGACCGGCTCTATAAAAATATCTCATGATCTATACCATCGGGTGAATGGTGTAAAAAATAAATAGAAATTATGCCAAAACTGTGATTTTTTTTTGTCACCTCATCTCCCAAAAAACACAATATCAAGCAATCAAAAAGTCATATGTACTTCAAAATTGTACCAATGAAAACATCATCCTGCAAAAAATGAGATTTCACTCAAGACCATAGCCAGAAAAATTAAAAAAATATGTCTCTAAGAAAATGGAAACACAAAAGCATAAATTTTTTATCCAAAAAAAGCTGTTATTGTATATAAAAAAAAAAGAAATAGACATATTTGGTATCGACGTGTCCGTAACGACTAGTGTTGATCGAGCATGCTCGGCCGAACACCTGTTGGGCTTGAGCATCTCGATGCTCAGCACATGGCGGTACTCGGCTGAGTACCGTATGTGCTTAAACGCCATGCTCGAGACTCCTCCCCCCACGTTTCTTGGCTGTTACGTGGATTAATTTTTCAGAGCCCTGGGTCTGATTTATGATGATCCAGACCGGGTCTCTCTGGCCGAATCTAAGCTGCATAGCTTGAGTCAGGGAGAACGTTCTGCTGAGTCATATTGTTCTGAATTTAGAAGATGGGCGACTGACTCGGAGTGGAATGACCCAGCACTCCATAGTCAGTTCTGTCATGGGCTGTCTGAGAGACTAAAAGACGCCCTTGCATTTCATGAAACCCCGATTCTTTGGAGGCAGCCATGTCCCTAGCCATATGGATTGATAGACGCCTGAGAGAGTTGCAAGGTTCCCCTCAACCAGGATGCACTATCATGTGGGGAAACTATCCCTTCTGTCCCTTGGGGCACAGAGACACTTGAGGCAGTGTCTGGTGATGAGCCTATGCAGTTGGAGCAGGTCTCTCCTTGCCCTGGTAAAAGGAACTTTAGAGTTCAGAGAAGACTCTGTTTCTTCTGTGGCAAAGAATGTTTGTCCTTTTATTAAGCCTCAAGATGGAAAAGAAAGAAAAAAAGGGGTTCTTTCAAAAAAATCGAGTTTCTTTACTCTTGGTAGCGTGAATGGGGAGTCAGAAAAGGTATATTTGTCTTCTACCTGCAGTACCCTATTTCTCCTGCCTGCCATGGTGGCGCTAGACTCTGAAAATATTGAGTTTGTTGACAGTGGCGCAGGGGTTAACCTTATTGATTATCAATTCGTTCAGAGTCATGTTTTCAAAACAAGCGCATTAAGCAAAGGGATATCGGTGTTTGCTATTGATTCCGCTCCTCTCTTGCAAAAGTGTCTAACTCATATTGTGCAGGATATTCATTTGAGGGTGGTTGATTCTCATGTTCAGTCCATTTCTTGTTTTGTACTGAAGGGTTTGCCTGCTCCTCTGGTACTGGGTTTACCATGGTTGATCAAACATAATCCTACCATTGACTGGCAAACTAGACAGATCAGTAATTGGAGTGATTTTTGTGTAGACAACTGTCTTGGCGCATCTATTTCTGTGATATCCACTAAGGTGTTACCTCTGTTTCTTTCAGATTTTTCGGACGTATTCTCTGAGGGTGGAAATCAGGGGTTGCCCCCTCGCTGAGAGTATGATTGTCCGATCAATCTTATTCCCGGAGCTAAATTGCCAAAATCTTGGTTATATAATCTTTCCCAACCCGAAAGAGTAGCTATGCGAGAGTATATTGCCGAGAGTTTCGCAAAAGGACATATTAGGCCGTCAAAGTCACCTATGGCTGCCGCCTTCATTTTTGTTAAATAAAAGATGGGACCCTTAGATAGAGATGTCGCGAATTTCCGCAAATGTTCGCGAACGGGCGAACCGAGCGAACCGCCATAGACTTCAATAGGCAGGCGAATTTTAAAACCCACAGGGACTCTTCCTTGCCACAATAGTGATGGAAAAGTTGTTTCAAGGGGACTAACACCTGGACTGTGGCATGCGGGAGGGGGATCCATGGCAAAACTCCCATGGAAAATTACGTAGTTGACGCAGAGTCGGGTTTTAATCCATAAAGGGCATAAATCACCTAACATTCCTAAATTGTTTGGAATAACGTGCTTTAAAACATCCAGTGTGTGTATACGATCAGGTATGATGTTGTATCGATCAGGTAGTGTAAGGGTTACGCCCGCTTCACAGTGACAGACCAAACTCTGACAGACCAAACTCCCCGTTTAACGCACCGCAAACAACCGCAAACAGTCCATTTGCACAACCGCAAACTCCCCATTTGCACAAGGTTGGATACCAAGCTAGCCATGTCCCGTTCCTTGTCCTCACTGACGTCATTGAAGGTCTCTTCCTCCACCCAGCCACGTACAACACCAAGGGTCCCCGAAAGGTGACAACAAGCCCCCTGGGACGCCTGCTGTGGTTGGTCTTCCACCTCCTCAAAGCCACCTTCCTTCTCTGACTCCTCTTCTTCAGACTCCTCTCTCGGTGTTGCCGCAGGTCCAGCAATCGACGACGACGACAAGGCTGCTTCTGGTGGTGATGGTGACCA
Source organism: Bufo bufo (assembly GCF_905171765.1). Lineage (NCBI taxonomy): Eukaryota > Metazoa > Chordata > Amphibia > Anura > Bufonidae > Bufo > Bufo bufo. The sequence continues at coordinate 109,881,049 of NC_053393.1, read as the reverse complement.
CAACTTTTCCTCTTCATGCTAATCTACGGCCTGATCCAGCACTCTTCGCAGGGCACGCTCCAGAAAAAAAGCATATGGGATGAGGTCGATGATGTTGCCTTGGGTTTGACTGACCAGGTTTGTCACCTCCGCAAAAGGACGCATGCCATTGTGCATGAGCGTTCAGTAACGCGGCCAAAAAATACCCAGCTCCGCAGAGGCTGTCCTCTTTTTTTTTTTTTAATTAAAAAAATCTGTTCTTACCAGTTTAATCTCTGTTTTGTCCCCTATTAGGGGCTGGTGTATGGAATAGATTTTTTTGGAACCGGGAGATGGAAAAAAATGGTTGGTCGGTCCTCTTACTTCCAATTTGGGGCACTGCGCGTGCACCGTGCAATGTACTGTGCCACCCTATATAAGTGGTGTGTTAAGTAGTACTATTCCTATCAGTTTAATCCCTGTTACGTCCCCTATCAGGGGACGTGTATTGAATAGATTTTAGACAACCGCCAAGAGTTGTCAATAGTTAACACACTCATGACATAAATTGTATTCCTCTATGCATCAATCTTGGTGTAGTGATGACTGTGCTCGTGCGCACGTTTGGGAGATTGCAGGCGATGGGGATTTTTCAAAGCCTATGGTCGTGCTGAGGTAGTTCAGTGACAGTTAAGTGACCCAGAAAACAATGATTCTGCAGTGTGGGCCCATTGTTGGCCTAGTATGCTTTAATGATCACCTTAGATGATCACAAAGAAAATTAATGTTTTTTCTATGCAAAATTATCCAGCCGATCGCTTTTGGTCTGTTCACAATAAAGCAACGACCATATCATCTGGGGTGTGCCAACATTGCCAACACACTCATAGAGGTAATCGCTTCATTGTGATACGCAAGCCCCTTCACCACAACAAGGTAACGATCACGAAGGGGAATTGACACATGTACTTGTTTTGTTTTTGCAGCCACAGTGCAGCACCAGAGGCCAGAAAAATTAGGCATGTACACATGCCTCAAAAATTTGGTATTGTTGCAGCCGCTGTAGCAGCGGCCAGAAAAATTTATGTTTTCCAGGCAGAAAGTGCACTAAAACATTGCGGCTTGAACCCCAGTTGGTGGCGGAGAAGTCACGCAAGTCATCCAGCATGCAGAGATTAAATACAGCAGCGTGTGGACCATTTTTAGCCCAAGGCATCTCATCAGGCCTTTTTTAGTCAAATGCATCCCCCACTGTCAGTCCCTTCGGGATCCATGCCTCATTCATCTTAATAAAGGTGAGGTAATCTAGACTTTTTTGACCTAGGCGACTTCTCTTCTCAGTGACAATACCTCCTGCTGCGCTGAAGGTCCTTTCTGACAGGACACTTGAAGCGGGGCAGGCCAGAAGTTCTATCGCAAATTGGGATAGCTCAGGCCACAGGTCAAGCCTGCACACCCAGTAGTCAAGGGGTTCATCGCTCCTCAGAGTGTCGATATCTGCAGTTAAGATGAGATAGTCTGCTACTGTAGGTCGAGTCGTTCTCTGAGGGTGGACCCCGAAGGGCTGTGGCGATGCATAGGTCTTCCAAAAAGCTCTGCATGTCCTCCATCAACAACACGTCTGTAAAGCGTCCTGTCCTTGTCGGCATGGTCGTGGTAGGAGGAGGATTACTTTGACCTCTTCCCCTGTTAGATTCCCGTTGTGCTGTGACATCACCCTTATACGCTGTGTAAAGCATACTTTTTAACTTGTTTTGGAACTGCTGCATCCTTTCCGACTTTCTGTAATTCGGTAACATTTCAGCCACTTTCTGCTTATACCGGGGGTCTAGTAGCGTGGCCACCCAGTACAGGTCTTTCTCCTTCAGCCTTTTTATACGAAAGTCCCTCAACAGGCATGACAGCATGAAAGACCCCATTTGCACAAGGTTGGATGCCGAGCTACTCATGTCCCGTTTCTCGTCCTCACTGATCTCATTGAAGATCTGTTCTTCCCCCCAGCCACATACAACACAACGGGTACCAGATAGGTGACAACGAGCACCCTGGGATGCCTGCTGTGGTTGGTCTTTCTCCTCCTCAAAGCCACATTCCTCCTCTGACTCCTCTTCCTCAGACTCCTCTTCCAGCGTTGCCGCAGGTCCAGCAAGCGATGCTGATAAGGCTGTTTCTGGTGGTGATGGTGACCACAACTCTTCCTCTTCACGCTCATCTACGGCCTGATCCAGCACTCAACAAATGGGATGATGTCGCTGATGGTGCGACTGACTAGGTTTGTCACCTCCTCAAAAGGACGCATGAGCCTACAGGCATTGCGCATGAGCGTCCAGTAACGTGGCAAAAAAATACCCAGCTCTGCAGAGGCTGTCCTAGCACTCCGGTCATACAAATACTCGTTGACGGCTTTTTCTTGTTGGAGCAGGCAGTCGAACATTAGGAGTGTTGAATTCCAACGTGTCGGGCTGTTGCAAATCAAGCGCCTCACTGGCATGTTGTTTCGCCGCTGAATATCGGAAAAGTGCGCCATGGCCATGTAGGAACGCCTGAAATGGCCACACACCTTCCTGGCCTGCTTGAGGATGTCCTGTAAGCCTGGGTACTTATGCACAAAGCATTGTATGATCAGATTCAACACATGTGCCATGCACGGCACATGTGTCAATTTGCCCAAATTCAATGCCGCCAACAAATTGCTTCCGTTGTCACACACCACTTTTCCGATCTCTAGTTGGTGCGGGGTCAGCCACAGATCCACCTGTGCGCTCAGGGCGGACAGGAGTGCTGGTCCGGTGTGACTCTCTGCTTTCAGGCAAGTCAACCCCAAGACGGCGTGACACTGTCGTATCCGGTATGTGGAATAGCCCCTGGGGAGCTGGGGGGGTGCAGTTGATGTGGAGCAAGATGCAGCAGCAGAAGAGGACTCAGCCGAGGAGGTTAGCAAAGAGGATGGAGTAGGAGGAGTAGAGGAGGTGGCAGCAGGCCTGCCTGCAAGTCGTGGCGGTGTCACCAACTCCTCTGCAGAGCCACGCATTCCATGCTTGGCAGCCGTCAGCAGGTTTACCCAATGCGCAGTGTACGTGATAAAACTGCCCTGACCGTGCTTTGCAGACCAGGTATCAGTGGTTAGATGGACCCTTGCCCCAACACTGTGTGCCAGACATGCCATGACTTCCTTTTCCACAATAGAGTACAGGTAGGGGATTGCCTTTTGTGAAAAAAAAATTTGGCCGGGTACCTTCCACAAATTTTTTGAAAGCCTCAGACTCCACCAGCTTGTATGGTAAAAGCTGGCGGGCTAAGAGTTCCGACAAGCCAGCTGTCAGACGACGGGCAAGGGGGTGACTCTGTGACATTGGCTTCTTACGCTCAAACATTTCCTTGACAGACACCTGACTGTGGGCAGATGAGCAGGAACTGCAGAAGGTGAGAGGCGGAGTGGCGGGTGGTTGAGAGGGGGCAAGGAGGAGAGCAGTGGTTGACGTGGCTGAAGATGCTGGACCAGGAGGGTGATGGTGGCTTTGAGTTTGTGTGCTGCTTGCACTCATCATGTGTTGATCCCATAGGCGTTTGTGATGTGAGATCATGTGCCTTCACAAAGCAGTTGTACCTAGGTGGGTGTTGGACTTCCCACGACTCAGTTTCTTTTGGCACAGGTTGCAAATGGCATCGCTGATATAAGAGGCAGACACACAAAAAAAATGCCACACTGCTGAACTTTGCAATGATGGAATTCTGGTGGTGGCAACAGCATGCGTTGATTGGCATGCTGTCTGGCTGACCCCGGGTGCCGATGCATGCTGTCTGACTGTGCCACTAGCTCCTTGCGACGACCTCCCCCTGCTTCCAACTCGTCTCCTCCTCCTCTCTGTCTCCCCATCTGAACTTTCCCCCTGTTCTTCTTCTCTTCGAGCGGGCACCCACGTGACATCCACGGACACATCGTCATCATCAACCGCTTCACTTGTATCTGACAACTCAGCAAAGGAAGCAGCAGCGGGTACAACATCATCATCATCACACCATAAGTCCATGTGTGTAATGCTGCCTGGCTGAGACATATCCCTGTTATCTACATCCTCTGGCAATAATGGTTGCGCATCACTCATTTCTTCCAACTGATGTGTAAATAACTCCTCTGACAGATCAAGTGAAGCGGCTGTGGTGCTAGTGTTGGTGGTGGCGGCGGGCGGGCGAGTGGTAACTTGAGATGTGCCCGAAGCTGAGCTGGAGGAGGATGGTGCTTCAAGGTTTCGAGCGGAAGCTGTAGAAGATTGGGTGTCCTGTGTAAGCCAGTCAACTATGTCCTCAGAACTTTTCGAGTTCAGGGTACGTGGCCTCTGAACACTGGGCATTATTCTAGGGCCAAAGGAAATCACAGACCACGACGGCCCCTGCGGTGTGGCCTGCCTCTGCCTGTCATTTTTTTTTAGATTAGTGGTACTATGCGTGCAAGGTACTGTGCCACCCGATATGAGTGGTGGGCATTGGGCACAGTACAGTCTGTGGGCCTGACACTCACTGGCAGGCAACTGCAATTATATTACAAAGAAAAAATGTAATTGCTTTTTTATCTGCAAGGTACTGTGCCACCGGATATCAGTGGTGGGCATTGGGCACAGTACAGTCTGTGGGCCTGACACTCACTGGCAGGCAACTGCAATTATATTACAGAGAAAAAATGTAATTACTTTTTTAACTGCAAGGTACTGTGCCACCCGATATGAGTGGTGGGCAGTGGGCACAGTACTGTCTGTGGGCCTGACACTCACTGGCAGGCAACTGCAATTATATTACAGAGAAAAAATTAAATGACTTTTTTTATCTGCAAGGTACTGTGCCACCCGATATGAGTGGTGGGCAGTGGGCACAGTACAGTCTGTGGGCCTGTGGCCTCTCACACACGGGCAGGCAACTGCAATATATATACAAACCGGATTCCAAAAAAGTTGGGACACTATACAAATCGTGAATAAAAACTGAATGCAATGATGTGGAGGTGCCAACTTCTAATATTTTATTCAGAATAGAACATAAATCACGGAACAAAAGTTTAAACTGAGAAAATGTACCATTTTAAGGGAAAAATATGTTGAATCAGAATTTCATGGTGTCAACAAATCCCCAAAAAGTTGGGACAAGGCCATTTTCACCACTGTGTGGCATCTCCCCTTCTTCTTACAACACTCAACAGACGTCTGGGGACCGAGGAGACCAGTTTCTCAAGTTTAGAAATAGGAATGCTCTCCCATTCTTGTCTAATACAGGCCTCTAACTGTTCAATCGTCTTGGGCCTTCTTTGTTGCACCTTCCTCTTTATGATGCGTCAAATGTTCTCTATAGGTGAAAGATCTGGACTGCAGACTGGCCATTTCAGTACCCGGATCCTTCTCCTACGCAGCCATGATGTTGTGATTGATGCAGAATGTGGTCTGGCATTATCTTGTTGAAAAATGCAGGGTCTTCCCTGAAAGAGATGACGTCTGGATGGGAGCATATGTTGTTCTAGAACCTGAATATATTTTTCTGCATTGATGGTGCCTTTCCAGACATGCAAGCTGCCCATGCCACACGCACTCATGCAACCCCATACCATCAGAGATGCAGGCTTCTGAACTGAGCGTTGATAACAACTTGTGTTGTCCTTGTCCTCTTTGGTCCGGATGACATGGCGTCCCAGATTTCCAAAAAGAACTTCGAATCGTGACTCGTCTGACCACAGAACAGTCTTCCATTTTGCCACACTCCATTTTAAATGATACCTGGCCCAGTGAAAACGCCTGAGCTCGTGGATCTTGCTTAGAAATGGCTTCTTCTTTGCACTGTAGAGTTTCAGCTGGCAACGGTGGATGGCACGGTGGATTGTGTTCACTGACAATGGTTTCTGGAAGTATTCCTGAGCCCATTCTGTGATTTCCTTTACAGTAGCATTCCTGTTTGTGGTGCAGTGTCGTTTAAGGGCCCGGAGATCACGGGCATCCAGTATGGTTTTACGGCCTTGACCCTTACGCACAGAGATTGTTCCAGATTCTCTGAATCTTCGGATGATGTTATGCACACTTGATGATGATAGATGCAAAGTCTTTGCAATTTTTCGCTGGGTAACACCTTTCTGATATTGCTCCACTATCTTTCTGCGCAACATTGTGGGAATTGGTGATCCTCTACCCATCTTGGCTTCTGAGAGACACTGCCCCTCTGAGAAGCTCTTTTTATACCCAATCATGTTGCCAATTGACCTAATTAGTGTTAATTGGTCTTCCAGCTCTTCGTTATGCTCAAATTTACTTTTTCCAGCCTCTTATTGCTACTTGTCCCAACTTTTTTGGGATTTGTTGACACCGTGAAAATTGGAATCAACGTATTTTTCCTTTAAAATGATACATTTACTCGGATTAAACGTTTGATCTGTCATCTACGTTCTATTACAAATAAAATATTGACATTTGCCATCTCCACATCATTGCATTCAGTTTTTATTCACAATTTGTTTAGTGTCCCAACTTTTTTGGAATCCGGTTTGTATATATATATATATATATATATATATATAAAAAATAAAAAAAAGCAGACTAATGTACCAGCCCTAAAAAGGGCTTTTTGGGGTGCTGTCAGGACGCTGTCCTTACAGCAGAAGAGTCTTTGAGGACTGGAGTGGACACAGAACACTGGCCTAGCTAACGATTTCCCTATTAATTCAGCAGCAGCAGCACTCTCCCTGCTCTAACTACCACTGCAGCTTCAGAATGAATCTAAGATGGATGCTGTCCTTGCTTTTTGATAAGAGGTGGGAGGGTCTGGGAGGGAGGGTATGCTGATTGGCTGGAATGTGTCTGCTGACTGTGAGGTACAGTTTCAAAGTTTGCTCAATGATGACGTATAGGGGGCGGACCGAACATCGCACATGTTCACCCGCCGCGGCGAACGCGAACAATCGATGTTCGCCGGGAGCTGTTCGCCGGCGAATAGTTCGGGACATCTCTACCCTTAGACCATGTTTAGATTTCCAGGAACTGAATCTTATTACTGTCCGTGATCCTTATCCCCTTCCCTTGATCTCAGAGTTGTTTGATCAGATTGTCTTAGCCAAGGTGTTTTCTAAGTTGGATTTAAGAGGGGCTTATAATCTAATAAGAATCAGAGAAGGGGATGAATGGAAGACGGCCTTCAATAATCCTGAGGGCCACTTCGAAAACTTGGTCATGCCCTTTGGTTTGACTATTGCCCTGGTGGTCTTCCAGCACTTTATCAATTACATTTTTCATCATTTGGTGGGGAGGTTTGTTGTTATTTACCTCGATGACATACTACACTGCTCAAAAAAATAAAGGGAACACTTAAACAACACAATGTAACTCCAAGTCAATCACACTTCTGTGAAATCAAACTGTCCACTTAGGAAGCAACACTGAGTGACAATCAATTTCACATGCTGTTGTGCAAATGGGATAGACAACAGGTGGAAATTATAGGCAATTAGCAAGACACCACCAATAAAGGAGTGGTTCTGCAGGTGGTAACCACAGACCACTTCTCAGTTCCTATGCTTCCTGGCTGATGTTTTGGTCACTTTTGAATGCTGGCGGTGCTTTCACTCTAGTGGTAGCATGAGACGGAGTCTACAACCCACACAAGTGGCTCAGGTAGTGCAGCTTATCCAGGATGGCACATCAATGCGAGCTGTGGCAAGAAGGTTTGCTGTGTCTGTCAGCGTTGCGTTCAAGGCATGGAGGCGCTACCATCAGACAGGCCAGTACATCAGGAGACGTGGAGGAGGCCGTAGGAGGGCAACAACCCAGCATCAGGACCGCTTCCTCCGCCTTTGTGCAAGGAGGAACAGGAGGAGCACTGCCAGAGCCCTGCAAAATGACCTCCAGCAGGCCACAAATGTGCATGTGTCTGCTCAAACGGTCAGAAACAGACTCCATGAGGATGATATGAGGGCCCGACGTCCACAGGTGGGGGTTGTGCTTACAGCCCAACACCGTGCAGGACGTTTGGCATTTGCCAGAGAACACCAAGATTGGCAAATTCGCCACTGGCGCCCTGTGCTCTTCACAGATGAAAGCAGGTTCACACTGAGCACATGTGACAGATGTGACAGAGTCTGGAGACGCCGTGGAGAACGTTCTGCTGCCTGCAACATCTCCAGCATGACCGGTTTGGCATTGGGTCAGTAATGGTGTGGGGTGGCATTTCTTTGGAGGGCCGCACAACCCTCCATGTGCTCGCCAGAGGTAGCCTGACTGCCATTAGGTACCGAGATGAGATCCTCAGACCCCTTGTGAGACCATATGCTGGTGCGGTTGGCCCTGGGTTCCTCCTAATGCAAGACAATGCTAGACCTCATGTGGCTGGAGTGTGTCAGCAGTTCCTGCAAGACGAAGGCATTGATGCTATGGACTGGCCCGCCCGTTCCCCAGACCTGAATCCAATTGAGCACATCTGGGACATCATTTCTCGCTCTATCCACCAACGTCACGTTGCACCACAGACTGTCCAGGAGTTGGCACATTCTTTAGTCCAGGTCTGGGAGGAGATCCCTCAGGAGACCGTCCGCCACCTCATCAGGAGCATGCACAGGCGTTGTAGGGAGGTCATACAGGCACGTGGAGGCCACACACACTACTGAGCCTCATTTTGACTTGTTTTAAGGACATTACATCAAAGTTGGATCAGCCTGTAGTGTGTTTTTCCACTTTAATTTTGAGTGTGACTCCAAATCCAGACCTCCATGGGTTAAAAAATTTGATTTCCATTTTTTTTATTTTTGTGTGATTTTGTTGTCAGCACATTCAACTATGTAAAGAACAAAGTATTTCAGAAAAATATTTAATTAATTCAGATCTAGGATGTGTTATTTTTGTGTTCCCTTTATTTTTTTGAGCAGTGTAATTTACTCACCCGATCTGGAGACTCATCAGGATCATTTAAGACAAGTATTATTGATCCTTCGGGAGAGTAAATTGTATGCTAAGTTAAAAAATTGTGTGTTCAGGAGCTGCAGTTTCTGGGTTATTTACTTTCTGCCTCAAATTTTCGCATGGATCCCGAAAAGATCAGTGCGTTACTGGAATGGGATCGAACGAGAATCAGAAAGCTCTGATGCGGTTTTGGGCATTTACTATTTACTACTGAAAATTTATCCTGGATTATTCCACTATTGTCAAGCCTTTGACTGATATGACTAGGAAGGGTGTGGACTTCTCAGTCTGGTCGGAAGAGGCATTACAGGCTTTTTCTGCAATAAAGGTATGTTTTGCTTCCGCTCCCATTCTGGTGCAACCCGATGTGTCTCAACTCTTCATTGTGGAGGTTGACGTGTCAGAAGTGGGAGTCGGAGCAGTTTTTTTTTTTTTTTAATTGTATCTTTTTATTTATTAATTTAGCAAAAAGCATAACAAACACATCAAATACAGACAATCATCAATTGAGTCCAGTACAAATCAAATACATGGGATCAATCATAACAGTTCCTTATGACCCAAGTTCGGGACAGAAGAAAAAGATATCACTTTCAGGATGAACAGTACCCAACATATCAATCCTAAGGAAGATTCAAAGTACTGCACACACACACACACACACACACATTCACACCTGCCTTCATTGGTCAGAACAGTCTTTTAGTCATCTATGGTACTAGAGTCTGGGCTCCAATCCAGGGGTCCCATATCTTCATGAAACGATCAGGGGTCCCTCTTCTCTCAAACACAAACTTGTATAATTCAAGATCAGCATTAACTAGATGTACCCATTGTTGCACAGTAGGATTCTTAGGAGGTTTCCAGTTGAGAAGGATAGTTTTCCTAGCATAATATAAGAGTATTCTATACAGCTTCCTGCCAAATTTGGTTGGAACAATCTCGTTAGCTACTCCCAACAGACTAGTGAGCTCAGTACAGACGTTAGGAAAGCCTAGTTTGTCATTAAGATATTTATGGATTTCTTCCCAGAAGCCAAGAATAATCGGACACTGCCAAACCATGTGTATAAGACAACCGTTTTCATGTCCACATCTTGTGCAATGAGGGTTCGGCAATTTACCCATTTTAAATAGCCTCACAGGAGTATAATAAATCCTATGAAGCCACTTAACTTGAATCAACTGATCCCTAGCACTTACCACTGTAGATCTCCATGTACAGCTAGATTCTTTAACATGAACATCTTCCAAACCTTTAATGTCCCTTTTCCACCTAACAAATGCCCTGTCCAGGGGGGAGTCCTGCAACGCCATCAACGACGCATACAGGGTCGACACTGGTTTGACCAATGGAACCCTCCTAATCGCTGCCTCCACTGTACCACACTCCAGTTTCAAAGGTTCTCTACCAAACTGAGCCTGACAGGCATGCCTGAGTTGAAGATATCTATACAAACAACGCTGGGGCAAATTAAATTCCTGTTTCAAACTATTAAAGGTTCTAAATCGGCCTTTATCATATAGTTGGGTAAGGTAGCGCACCCCCCTCTGAGGCCAAAATTCAAACTCCAGTAATGAGAACAGCTCCGGAAGCACTCTGTTTCTCCACAAAGGCAAATACGGCGACCAAGTAATATCATTCTCATCAGGGTTACATTTCTGACCCCATTTGACCCACATCTGTACTGCAGCAGCCATCGATTGGGTGTAGTGTTCTGTAGACCTAGCCCCCCTCCTATATGCCAAGTTCGTAAGTGCCTCATAGGACCCCAATAAAGCTGCCTCCAACACTACCGCCGGGTTACCTGAGTCAGCCCGTACCCACCACGCCACATAGCTCAGCTGCACCGCTACATAATACATGTACAGGTTTGGCAAGGCAAGACCCCCCCGCAGGTAAGACGCCTGGAGGGTGGATCTCGCTATTCTGGGAGAAGACTTATTCCATAGAAAGGGAGTGATTATCCTATCCAAAGTAGCAAAATGTCTCTTGGGGAGTAACACTGGGGCAGCCCTATATAAGTATAGCAATTTTGGAAGAAGAATCATTTTTACCACATTGATACACCCATCCAGAGTTAAAGGAAGGTTTTCCCAAGCCTCTAGCTTTCGAGTAATGGATTGCATTGTAGGAGCAACATTCAAATCATAAAATTTTGCCACTTCTTTATGAACAATAATCCCCAAATACATAAATTGCTCCACTATCTGAAGCTTATTGTTCCCCGAAATGCGAGCTGGGTCAACATCATCAACCAGACATAGACTAGACTTAGCCCAGTTCACACGGAGACCCGAGAAACCCCCAAATTGATCAACAACACCTAAAAGGGTATCCAAGGATTTCCCTGAATCTGCTAGGTAAACCAGCATGTCATCAGCATATAATGAAAGCTTTTCTGATATTCCAGCTATTTCCCAACCTTCTATACCTGAGTTAGAGGATATGAGTATCGACAAAGGTTCCATGATTAATGCAAATAACAGGGGGGAGAGAGGGCAGCCTTATCTAGTGCCTCTACCCAAGGGGAAGGAGTCCGATGTGTACCCATTCACCCTGACTCTCGCCGAAGGGGATCTATAAAGCATTCGTAACCAGCACAAAAAATTCTCCGGAAAGCCCATTTGAGTCAGCACTGCCCACATAAACTCCCATTCTACTGAATCAAATGCTTTTTCATTGTCTAAGGACGCAAGAGCCCTCATACCTCTGTTATCATGTTTGACCTGAAGATTAGTGAACAATCGCCTTAAATTAATATCTGTGGTTTTCCCTGGCATAAAACCCGATTGATCTACCCCCACCAAGGAGAGAATTACCCCCCGCAATCTTAACGCCAGTACCTTCGCAAAGATTTTGACGTCAAGATTCAGAAGTGAGATAGGTCGATAAGAGCTACACTGGTCAGATGGCTTCCCCGACTTGTGAATCACTACTATCGTTGCCTCCAGAAAGGACGGTGGCACACGTGATCTTGGGGGCATACAATGTCTCATAATAGGAGGCAAACTGTCGGCAGACATCTCTGGGCTCCCATAGTATCTGGCATTGGTTCCCTGACGGAGCGCTTGGGCAGTTGGCTGGACAATATTCTCCAGCCACTGGTCAGGCGCACCCCAGGTTTCCTCAAAGACTCAGCTGATGTATTGCGAGCGATGTACAATTTTGTTTGGAGTGCCAATTACTGCTGGATTACAGCAGATGTAGTCTCTCTCTATCCATCTATTCCCCACGGGGTTGCTCTGCTGGCGATGGAATACCACCTCCATCGATATACAGGAATTGGCTCAGGCTATGTGGATTTTATATGTGAAGTAACTGCCTTCCTGCTGAATTATAATTATTTCATGTTTGATGGGGTGTACTACCTGCAGACCCGCGGTGTGTCAATGGGAGCCAAGTTCTCACCATCATTGGCAAATTTGACGTTGTCATATTGGGAAGAAAAATATATTTATGATCCAAATAATCCCTTTATGCCTGGTTTGGTCTGGTACGGCAGATACATCGACGACGTGCTTATGGTATGGTCGGGCGGTGTGTCTGCCGTCCCAGACCTCCAGGCTTATCTAAATAACAACAATTATAATTTACAATTTATATGCGCAGCACATTCTGTGCATACGAACTTCCTAGATTTGACACTCCGCGGGTCTCCAGGTGAGATAGTGCACACCATCACGTATAGAAAAGAAGTGGCAGGCAATTCCATACTAAATGCCAGGAGCCATCATCCTATTCATACCATCAGAGCAATCCCCGTGGGTGAATTTACACGTATAGCTAGAAATTGTAGTGAAAGAAATAAATTGGAAGAAGAGTTTAATAAGGTGGAGAAAAGACTGAGAGAGAGAAACTATCCAGGTTGGATGATTAGAAGGGGACGAGAGATAGCCTCAAAAAAGGACAGAAAAGATATGTTATTTGGAGGTTCAAAGCATAGATCAGCTAACAAATCGACCGCGGGCGGTGCCAGGGAAAGTGGAGACAGTGACCAGAACAGAATTCCAACTCTATCATTAACCTATAGTAGTGAATTCAATGCAATTAGTTCTGTCATACAGAAATGTCTACCTATACTATATGATGATCATATTTTATATCAATCCCTGAAATCAGGATGTAGAATTGTGTCTAGAAAAGCCACAACCCTGTCCTGCTCGCTGTCTCCATCCCTGTACACCGCCGGTGGCAAAGGAACTAATTTCAAACAGAATTGGCTTGTTTACAAGGGCTTTACAAAATGTGGAGGTAACCCTTGCAAAACCTGTGACTATGTGCTGCCTACCAAGTCATTTGAAAATTCAAGTCATACATACAAATATCCCATCCGTAGTTACATTAATTGTAACACGGAGGGTGTAATATATGTGATAAAATGTACGCATTGTGATCTAATGTATGTAGGCAGCACATCCCGCAGGTTCAAAAATCGCATTCTGGAACACTTGAATTATATTAACAACCCTAATATTTTAAATATATCGAATGCAGCCAAGCACTTTATATATAAACATTCACGCCAAGTGTCATCATTTCAAGCTTTTGCCATCGAGCGAGTACTGGCCCCCAGAAGAGGGGGGGATTATCGGAAAAAAATCCTTCTCAGAGAAGCCTACTGGATTTTTAGACTTGGTACTAGAACTCCAGTAGGTCTCAACCTGAAAAAAGAACTGACCTATGTCTATCAATAGATTATGAAATAAAACTGTTCATCTGTGCTAGTAACCCGGTATTATGGTTTAAATATACTTACTGATTTGTCTTGATAGACTGTCCCGAGGTCTGCGCACATCTCTGTTCATCAGTCCTCCAACATAGGATCACAGTCAGACGGTGCGTCTTTTCGGCCTTACATGAAGTGATTGAGAATCGGCCTCATCATGGCACTTGTGACCTATCACAGGTCACACGTGCACACACAGTGCTGACACCTGCATACTATGTTTAACGCAGAATGTCAGCATTTTTGTTATATGATGAATCAGACTAGGAATAATTTACTGACAATCTGTTTTGAACTATATATAACATTATCCAGTTGTCTAATACAATTTACCTAGATGCAACAATTTGTAACTGGGGGGAGTTCTGAAGGCCATTGTTTTCTTTGTTTTATTATTATTTTATTTTATGTAACATGTTAATAGGGAAGATAAATGTATTTTAAACAAGGACACATTCACACTATGCGGCTACTGATAGCAGGCAAATGCCACAGTGATCCTAGGGTTAATTTTCCTCTGGGCAGTGTTCGCATAGTGTGATAGCAATTATACTAACCATGATTGCAAGGTGTGCTGATGTGTGTGGCAACCTATGAAGTCGGAGAATCCCTTCCCTGTCATAGGGGGGAGTGCTCCTTGACTCTTTAAATAGGAATACCACACTTGACAAATTGTTACGACTAAGGGTGGTTACCCGAAACGCGTTAACGCTATGTCATGTGGAATGTGGTGATGTCTGTGAATTGATCAACTATTAAAGCAAAGCTGAAAGAGGAACCGCATATGTCTCCAGGACCGTTTTCTTTTACTTACCTGCAGCCTGTTACGGGAACACTCCCCCAGGGCCTCTGGAGCCGGGACCATATTTATTACGGAGGTGAGCTGGATAAAGTTTTTTCTATATCTCTGGGCTCCCTCAATAAGAGCCCCTGATCATTCAGAATTCCCGCCACCACCGTTTGTTGGGTCTCAGATCTAGTCAAGTACGCCAAGGCCCTGCCACATTTATCACCATCTGAAAAAATAGTTTGCCTCTGATTTAAAAGTTTCTTCTCAGTATATTCAGTTAAATGCAAAGTAAACCTACGCTGCGCCTCAAGCCACAAAGTCTGTTTCTCAGGGCAAGGATCTAGTATATATAACCTCTCCTTATCAGCTAGTTCCGTCTCTAGTTTTATCCGTTTGATATTCAGTTCCTTTCTATGAGTTGCAATAGCAGCAATCAATGCCCCCCTCATTACTGACTTGAAAGCATCCCATTCTACCAGAGGATTCGTAGACCCTTCATTTTCTGCCCAGTAATTCCCCATTGCATCTAGACTCTCGCTCACCACAGGTAATACCTCGAGCCACATAGGGTTTAACCGCCACTGCTTATCAGTCGAAGCCAGCGGCTGTGACAATATCAGAAAGAGGGGGGCATGGTCTGAAACCCCTCTCGGTAGATAATCACTGGACTTGATATAGGGGGATAAATCTCTGCTGACAAAGGCCATATCTATACGAGAGAGTGAGCCAGTAGAAGCTGAATAGCAAGAGAATTCCGCATCTGTGGGGTGGAAATAGCGCCACGTCTCTACTAAATCATAAGTATTAGCCCAATGTGATAGGACATTGTTGTGTGAGGCCTGGGGAACCCTTCTGTCCCGTATAGGATCTAAAGTGGCATTATAGTCACCCATAATAATATAAGGCATTGCTGGAAATCCTGCTATTTTAGCTGTAATTAAGTCTAGGACCTCTCTGCGGAATGGCGGAGGGATATATAATCCCACAAATACAGTAGGTACTGCAGACCTCTGACACAAGCATGTAAAATCACATACCTACCATAAGGGTCCAGCTGTACAGACAGTATTTGAAATGGAAGACTTTTAGCAATTAAAATAGACACGCCTCTAGCGTGATTTGAGTAAACCGCATGATATGTGGGGCCTATCCATGGGCGCCGCAAAGCTAGTACTTTCTGGCCCTGCAGGTGCGTTTCTTGCAATAACATTATGTCAGGGTTATACCTCTTCAGATAATTGAACACTAAAGACCGTTTAATCTTATCATTCAGACCCCGAACATTCCACGAAAGTAGCTTAATTACCGCCATTTATTCTTCCAAAGATAACATCTCCATAATCTCCGACCAATGAAGGCACATTCACGCACACATACAATCCACATCAAAGAACCCCTCAACAGAGAAACCCTCTCCAACCCACCCGCTCCCAACCTCCCCAACCCACCCTGCCCACACCTTCCTAACATGGTTGAGCCTGACACCCCAAACTAGTAACTCCTGGGTACGATAACCTACCCTAACTCATTAGAACATATATACCATATAGGTACGTTGGTGATAGGAAGCAAGTATATACGTCTACCCACAACAGTGCATAGTCATACAGGGTGTTGCCACCCAGCATACCAATATGGGGTTAAACACCTGATCAATAGACAAAGTCAAAGAACAGGGAATCTAACAGGAGTAATAATGGTGCATTTAAACCAGATACTCCCCCCCTCCCCCAACCATCTTGTCAGCAAAACAATTTAACATTTAATCATGCATTATTTGCTCCAGCTGCCAACACTATAGTATAGACCATCAGCGGTGAGGCCTTGCATTTAGATTTCTCTCAATCCATTCAGTAGCCTCTTCAGGAGTACTAAAAAAACGGACTGTTTCACCATCTTGCACCCTCAAGCGAGAAGGGTAGATCATGGCATATTTCACATTTTTGTCCCTCAGCCGCGCTCGGATCTCAGTGAACTGCTTCCTTTTCTTCTGGACCTCTGCAGTAAAGTCCGGGTAAAAGGACAAACGGACATTCTCATAGCTGACATTGCCCTTCTGCCGAGCAGCTAGCAAAATAGCGTCTCTGTCCCTGTAGTTCAGGATCTTCATGATGAAAGGTTAGCAGGGGATCCCGGCGGTAAGGGCCTGGTTGGAATCCGATGTGCCCTTTCTATAACAAAGCAACTGGAAAGTGAGATGGGATGTAATACTTCTTTTATGAGCTGTTCCGCAAAAATTTCCGGGGTAGACCCTTCTGTTCGCTCCGGTAAGCCCAGGATACGGACGTTGTTACGTCTATTGAGGTTCTCAGCGTCCTCCGCCCTGGCTTGCAGCATCTGTACCTGTTGCAGCAGCTGCCTGGTGTCATTTCCAGCTGCTCTGGATGCATCTTCAACATTACTCACTCTTTGCTCCACTGCAGATGTTCTTTAACGTATTTTGTCAAAATCGTGTCGCAAACAGCTAAGGTCAGACTGTAGATGGTCTATCTTTGATGTAAGAGCAGCTTGACAGGCAGCTATAGCTTTCATAATTTGAGAGGCTTCAGCAGAGGCACCAGGGACAGGAGACCCCTCACTTTCCTGTTCAGTTTTACTCATGGCGTCCATGAATCGTTTAACAGATGATGGAGCCACAGAAGAAGTTTAGCGGCCCATAGAAATAGTCCACAGACACTTTAAAGATCTGCTGGGGTTTGTCACTCATGCAGCAAAACAAGATAAGGCTTTGTTAAATTCAGCAAGTCCTTCCACACAGCCAAGTAGACTGCCAGATATCTTTACATTCCTCAGGGGGGAGGGGAATAAGTACAACAGCACCACCATTAAACTTTTACATAAACTGCGGTGAACTCTGCAGCTTTCATATATAAGGGCTCCTAAGAGGATTACCACTGCAGGACTTCAGGATAATAGTGGAAGTAGGGAAATACAGAGCGTTTCGCCGATCCGCTCCGTTTGCTGGGGCAGAGAGGAGCGCCGCTGCACATATACTTAACGGCAAGATGGCGCCCACCGCGCGGCTTCTTCCAGCCTCGGTCGCCGGGCTCAAGACTCCAGCAGGTAACGGCAGCAGTCCAAGGTAAGTTGTTAGCTACCTGCTCTGTGTACCTTGCGGCGGATCGTGCCCCGGCCTCACTCCACACTCTCCTCAGTTTGCGTCCCTCCGCTCCTCTCCCTCAATCCGTCGGCATCCACAGCGCCACAGCCAAAACTCAGCAATCCAGCACCAGGCAGAGTGTCCCTGAGTATGAAGGGATCCAATATATGATGAATGAGCTCAAGAAACCCCGATTATGCCAGGTGTATAAAGGATATTTCACAGGATTTTGTAGGAGCACTGCAATCCTGCTTCCTCACTCCATGCTGGCTCGGCCACGCCCCCGGAGCAGTTTTGTTGCAGGGTCCCTCTCCTGGCAAATGGCGCCCTTGTTCAAAGAAACTCTCTGCTGCCGAAAGAAATTATAATGTTGGGAATAAAGAGTTGCTGGCCATTAAATTGGCCTTTGAGGAATGGCATCATTGGCTAGAAGGAGCGATTCATCCGATTACGGTAATTACTGACCATAAAAAATCTGGCTTAACTGCAATCAGCAAAGCATCTGAACCCTAGGCAGGCCAGATGGTCATTGTTTTTTACCAGATTTAATTTTGTGGTCACTTATCGCAATGGGGCCAAAAACGTCAAAGCGGATGCTTTGCCGGGTTGCTATCCTGGGGGGGGGGGGGATTCGGAGGACCCCGCTCCAATTTTGGCTGATGGGGTGGTGGTATTCGCTCTTTATCCCGAACTGTAGGCCAAAGTGTTGGGGGCTCAAGGTGAGGTACCTGATTCCTGTCCTCCTGGGAAGTTGTTTGTTCCTTTAGGACTTCGACACAAGGTGTTCAAGGAACATCACGATACTGTCCTTGCGGGATACCCTGGGAGTAGATCCACTGTGGATCTTATTTCCCGGAGATTCTGGTGGCCAAGTTTATGTAAATGTGTTGAGGGCTATGTGGCAGCTTGTGAGACCTGTGCATGTGCTAAGGTGGCTTATACTCCGCCTTCAGGATCTCTTCTTCCTTTGTCCATCCCATCTCGTCCTTGGACGCATTTGTCCATGGACTTCATCACTGATTTACCAAGTTCCTCTGGGAAGACTGTGATTTTGGTGGTGGTGGACCGCTTCAGTAAGATGGCTCACTTTATACCATTATCAGGTTTGTCCAATGCTAAAACTCTCGCTCAAGTGTTTATTGATAACATTGTGAAATTACACGACATCCCCTCTGATGTGGTGTCTGATAGGGGGACACAACTTACTTCCAGGTTTTGGAAGGCGTTTTGTACACGTCTGGGTATTCAGTTGTCTTTCTCTTCGGCTTTCCATCCTCAGTCGAATGGACAAACTGAGCACATTAACCAGAGCCTGTAGATTTATTTGAGGTGTTTTGTCTCCGAGAATCAGGAAGAGTGGTCTTCGTTTTTGTTCTTGGCTGAGTTTGCCTTTAATAACCGTAGACAGGAGTCCACTGATAAGTCACCATTTTTTGGCGTATATGGTTTTCACCCTCAGTTTGGTACTTTTTCTGGGACTGAATCTTCTGGTATACCTGAAGAGGAGAGATTCTCTTCTTTGTTGTCTTCTATCTGGCGAAAAGGGGTGAAAGATATAAACGGATGGCTGACAAGAGACGTATGACTGGTCCGGACCTGTGTGTGGGTGATTTGGTGTGGTTGTCCACTAAGAACATTAATTTGAAATTACCTTCTTGGAAGTTGGGCCCTTACAAAATCTCAACAATTGTTAATCCGGTTGCGTTTCGTCTGGAACTTCCGCAGGCCTGGAAGATCTATAATGTGTTTCACAGGTCTTTGTTGAAGAAGTATGTTGAATCTCCTGAAGCCACCTCCCCTGTATTGGTAGCTGGTAATCTGGAGTTTCAGATCTCCAGAATGCTCAACTCATGTGTTCTTTGTTGCTCGCTTCAATACCTTGCGCATTGGAGGGGATACGGCCTTGAGGAAATAATGTGGGTTCCGTCTACCGATGTCAATGCTAGTCCATGTGAAGGCCTTTCACAGGGCACACCCGGATAAGGTTGGTCCTGGGTGCCCGGAGGTCACCCGTAGAAGGGGGGTACTGTCACACCCTGCGAGAGGCCTGAAAAGATCTGACAGACTTGCTGCACGTGAGTCTATTTGACAGATTGTTCTGTTTCTCTTTGTTGTGGTTTTGGGCCTCTCCACAGGTTCTGCTCATTAGCTATTTAGAGGTGCTATTTATACCCGCCTCTCACTATAGCCCTTGCGGTTTATATTTTCTCCTGGAGTTCTCAGCTAGTGTTTGGTGGCTCTCCTGCTCTCGGTCCATCTAAAGCTAAGTCCTTCTTCCTTCCCTTTTGTTGTGTGTTCTGGCTAGGCCTCAGGAAGACGCTGGTTCCTTCACAAGAGCAATGAACCGGTTGTCTTATCTCCAGCTCCCTAGCTGAGGGTTTGTTTCAGTGACAACAGGGCTTAGGTTCCAGCGTATGAGCACTTCCACCTTTAGAATTTGCTCATGCTGTCAGCAGTCAGGGAAAGGCTCAGGGATTGTCAGGTGGTGATCTTTCATCTTTCCCTCTTCCGTAGCTTTGGGGCCTAGCCTGGTGTTTTTGTTACTGTTGTTGTATTTGGTTTTCTTCCCTTCCCTCACTTACCGTGAAATGCATATAATGTTTTACATGGTCAGCTCACCAGCAGGCCCTCACCTACAATGTTTTACAGGGTCCGCTCACCAGCAGGCCCTCGCATATAATTTTTTAGAAGGTCAGCTCACCAGCAGGCCCTCGCCTATAATGTTTTACAGGGTCAGATCACCAGCAGGCCCTCACATATAATTTTTTAGAGGGTCAGCTCACCAGCAGGCCCTCGCATATAATGTTTTACAGGGTCAGCTCACCAGCAGGGCTTCACCTACAATCTTTTACAGGGTCAGCTCACCTGAAGGCCCTCACATATAATGTTTTAGAGGGTCAGGTCACCTGCAGGGCCTCACCTACAACCTTCTAAAAGGTCAGCTCATCAGCAGTCCTGCACCTAAAATCTTTTACAGAGTAAGCTCAGTCTTGGGCCTTTTCGCTGCCGGTGGGGGCACGGCCCCTCCGATCGGTGGAAGAATTTTTTGTAGCCCTGGGGCAGATATATGATGACCCGATTCATATTGCTCTGGCTGAGTCTTTTATGCCAGGGTAAATAGTCCGCAATGATATATTGTTCTGAATTTCGGAGATGGGCAGCTGATACTGGTTGGAATGATGCTGCACTCCGAAGTCAATTTTGCCATGGTCTTTCGGAAAGGTTGAAAGATGCATTTGCTTTTCATGAGAGACCAGCCTCGTTAGAATCTGCCATGTCTCTAGCTGTTCGTATTGACAGGCGTCTTAGAGAGAGAGAGGAGACTACTCCTTCCTGTCATATTCAGTCCAAGGACAGTGGGGCTGTCTCATTCAGTGCGCAGGGGTCTCAGTCTCTCTCAATCCCCTCTGAGGAGGAGGCCATGCAGCTGGGTTTGTTTGCCTCTGATAGTAGAGGATTCAGCTCTCAGAGGAGGGTTTGTTTCTGTTGTGGGGGTATAAATCATTTGGCTAATGTTTGCACCTCTAGGAGATTCATGGAGTTTTCTGAGGGTAATAAAATAAAAATAAAAATAAAAAACCCTCTAGCAACTTTCCATTTGCTACTATTGGCAAGGTTTATGCGGAAATTGAAGGTTTGCCGTTTACTTGTAGTTCCCGTTTTCTCCTACCTGCCAGGGTGGCGCTAGACAGCAAGAACATTGTTTGTGAGATTTTTGTAGATAGTGGAACAGCTGTCATTCTCATTGATAATCAATTTGCAACAACGAATGGTTTCCAGGTATGCACTTTGGAAAAGGATATACCTGTTTTTGCTATCGATTCCGCTCCACTTTCTCAAAGATCGTTAAAGGGCATAGTTCACAATATCCGTTTGACTGTGGGTGACGTTCATATTGAGGATATGTCATGTTTCGTCTTAAGCGGATTACCTACTCCTCTAGTGTTGGCGCTACCCTGGCTCACTAAACATAACCCCACCATTGATTGGCAAGCAAGGCAAATAAATGGTTGGAGTGAGTTTTGCAGAGAGAATTGCCTCACGGCGTCTCTTTCAGAGGTTTTTACCAAGACTGTGCCATCTTTTCTCTCTGAATTTTCGGATGTGTTTTCCGAGAGTGGAAAACTGCCCTATTAATCTCATCCCAAAAAATGTTGTGTCTGTAGCAGGAGTGGAATAAGGCGTGACACCCGCTATTTCTGTCCTGACTGTCCTGACCACCCTGCCCTATGCTTAGGCGAGTGTTTCCGGAAGTACCACACACAGGTACACCTAGCATAGGGATTGCATCTCACAGGACAGGCACACAGGGCTATTAGGGCCCTTTTACTCACAGCTGCTGCAAACCTCTCCTTTCACCTGGGATAAAGTGCATAACAGACTTCGCCACATCTTTGGGCGATTTGCTTTTTGCACATTGTCCCATGGGGAAGGAGAGGTTTGTTCTATAAAGGTAAAAAAAAACTAAACAAAAAAAAAATTACCGGTAAGTAAAAAAGTTAACGTTCAGTTAAAAAAGTTAAAAAAAGTTAATATTTTCTGTTCTAAAGTTAATAAATTTATTGCGTTGCGGCCTGGTTTTTTCTTTTTTGTTTTGTTTTTTTTACCTTCCAGGTGGACCAACCGATCGACTAGCTGCAGCACTGATGTGCATTCTGACAGAAGCATTGCGCTGCTGTCAGATTACACGCAAGTCGGTGTATGCGGCGCTGCAAGACGAGATTTCTCCTCTGCAGTAAAAGATACGTTTGCCGAGGCATATGAGCTGAGGAGGTGGCGGTGTTCATATACTTTGGCAAACACTTTGTATATATATAAAAAAAAAAATCCCGGCAATGATTTATTCATCCACATCGATTGATGTGAATGGAGAAATCTGGTTTGCCAGGGCATACGAGCTAAGTGGGTATGGATGTTGGGCGGAGCTCCTATGTCCTGGCAGACGCCTTTCCCCTCCTTTTTCTTTTTTTGGCAGAGATTTTTTCATCCACATTGATCGATGCGAATGAAGAAATCTGTGCCGTTCATTTTTTTCTTTCAGCCCAGAGGCTGAACGGAAAAAAAAATCTCATTACCCGTATGCTCAATATAAGGAGAATAGCAGAAACTCCTAATGCTGGGCATACATGTAATGATTGCGGAGACCCTCAAATGCCCGGGCAGTACAAACACCCCACAAATAACACCATTTTGGAAAGAAGACACCCCAAGGTATTCGCTGAGGGGCATATTGAGTCCATGAAAGATTTAAATTTTTGTCCCAAGTTAGCGGAAAGGGAGACTTTGTAAGAAAAAAATAAAAAAAATCAATTTCCGCTAACTTGTGCCAAATTTTTTTTTTTTATATGAACTCGCCATGCCCCTAATTGAATACCTTGGGGTGTCTTCTTTCCAAAATGGGGTCACATATGGGGTATTTATGCTGCCCTGGCATTTTAGGGGCCCCAAAGCGTGAGAAGAAGTCTGGTATCCAAATGTCTAAAAATGCCCTCCTAAAAGGAATTTGGGCCCCTTTGCCCACCTAGGCTGCAAAAAAGTGTCACACATGTGGTATCTCCGTATTCAGGAGAAGTTGGGGAATGTGTTTTGGGGTGTCATTTTACATATACCCATGCTGGGTGAGATAAATATCTTGGTCAAATGCCAACTTTGTATAAAAAAATGGGAAAAGTTGTCTTTTGCCAAGATATTTCTCTCACCCAGCATGGGTATATGTAAAATGACACCCCAAAACACATTCCCAAACGTCTCCTGAATACAGAGATACCACATGTGTGACACTTTTTTGCAGCCTAGGTGGGCAAAGGGGCCCACATTCCAACGAGCACCTTTCGGATTTCACTGGCCATTTTTTACAGAATTTGATTTCAAACTTCTTACCACACATTTGGGCCCCTAGAATGCCAGGGCAGTATAACTACCCCACAAGTGACCCCATTTTGGAAAGAAGACACCCCAAGGTATTCCGTGAGGGGCATGGCGAGTTCCTAGAATTTTTTATTTTTTGTCACAAGTTAGTGGAAAATGATGATTTTTATTTTTTTTTCTTACAAAGTCTCATATTCCACTAACTTGTGACAAAAAATAAAAACTTCCATGAACTCACTATGCCCCTCAGCGAATACCTTGGGGTGTCTTCTTTCCAAAATGGGGTCACTTGTGGGGTAGTTATACTGCCCTGGCATTCTAGGGGCCCAAATGTGTGGTAAGGAGTTTGAAATCAAATTCTGTAAAAAATGACCGGTGAAATCCGAAAAGTGCTCTTTGGAATATGGGCCACTTTGCCCACCTAGGCTGCAAAAAAGTGTCACACATGTGGTATCTCCGTATTCAGGAGAAGTTGGGGAATGTGTTTTGGGGTGTCATTTTACATATACCCATGCTGGGTGAGAGAAATATCTTGGCAAAAGACAACTTTTCCCATTTTTTTATACAAAGTTGGCATTTGACCAAGATATTTATCTCACCCAGCATGGGTATATGTAAAATGACACCCCAAAACACATTCCCCAACTTCTCCTGAATACGTAGATACCACATGTGTGACACTTTTTTGCAGCCTAGGTGGGCAAAGGGGCCCACATTCCAACGAGCACCTTTCGGATTTCACTGGCCATTTTTTACAGAATTTGATTTAAAACTCCTTACCACACATTTGGGCCCCTAGAATGCCAGGGCAGTATAACTACCCCACAAGTGACCCCATTTTGGAAAGAAGACACCCCAAGGTATTCCGTGAGGGGCATGGCGAGTTTCTAGAATTTTTTATTTTTTGTCACAAGTTAGTGGAAAATGATGATTTTTTTTTCTTGCAAAGTCTCATATTCCACTAACTTGTGACAAAAAATAAAAACTTCCATGAACTCACTATGCCTATCAGCAAATACCTTGGGGTGTCTTCTTTCCAAAATGGGGTCACTTAGGGGGTAGTTATACTGCCCTGGCATTCTAGGGGCCCAAATGTGTGGTAAGGAGTTTGAAATCAAATTCTGTAAAAAATGACCAGTGAAATCCGAAAGGTGCTCTTTGGAATATGGGCCCCTTTGCCCACCTAGGCTGCAAAAAAGTGTCACACATGTGGTATCTCCGTATTCAGGAGAAGTTGGGGAATGTGTTTTGGGGTGTCATTTTACATATACCCATGCTGGGTGAGAGAAATATCTTGGCAAAAGACAACTTTTCCCATTTTTTTATACAAAGTTGGCATTTGACCAAGATATTTATCTCACCCAGCATGGGTATATGTAAAATGACACCCCAAAACACATTCCCCAACTTCTCCTGAATACGGAGATACCACATGTGTGACACTTTTTTGCAGCCTAGGTGGGCAAAGGGGCCCACATTCCAAAGAGCACCTTTCGGATTTCACCGGCCATTTATTACAGAATTTGATTTCAAACTCCTTACCACACATTTGGGCCCCTAGAATGCCAGGGCAGTATAGCTACCCCACAAGTGACCCCATTTTGGAAAGAAGACACCCCAAGGTATTCGCTGATGGGCATAGTGAGTTCATAGAACTTTTTATTTTTTGTCACAAGTTAGTGGAATATGAGACTTTGTAAGAAAAATAAATAAAAAATCATCATTTTCCGCTAACTTGTGACAAAAAATAAAAAGTTCTATGAACTCACTATGCCCATCAGCGAATACCTTAGGGTGTCTACTTTCCGAAATGGGGTCATTTGTGGGGTGTTTGTACTGTCTGGCCATTGTAGAACCTCAGGAAACATGACAGGTGCTCAGAAAGTCAGAGCTGCTTCAAAAAGCGGAAATTCACATTTTTGTACCATAGTTTGTAAACGCTATAACTTTTACCCAAACCATTTTTTTTTTTACCCAAACATTTTTTTTTTTTATCAAAGACATGTAGAACAATAAATTTAGAGAAAAATTTATATATGTATGTCGTTTTTTTTGCAAAATTTTACAACTGAAAGTGAAAAATCTAATTTTTTGCAAAAAAATCGTTAAATTTCGATTAATAACAAAAAAAGTAAAAATGTCAGCAGCAATGAAATACCACCAAATGACAGCTCTATTAGTGAGAAGAAAAGGAGGTAAAATTCATTTGGGTGGTAAGTTGCATGAAGGAGCAACAAACGGTGAAAGTAGTGTAGGTCAGAAGTGTAAAAAGTGGCCTGGTCTTTCAGGGTGTTTAAGCTATAGGGGCTGAGGTGGTTAAGACCTTGTCTGGATTTCAGGGAGCTGAACCGTATCACGATTTGTGACCCATATCCGCTTCCTCTGATCCCGGACCTGTTTAACCAGATTGTTGGAGCTGAGGTTTTTTCTAAGTTGGATTTAAGAGGGGCATACAACCTAGTCAGGGTCAGGGAAGAGGACGAATGGAAGACGGCCTTCAATACCCCTGAGGGTCATTTCGAGAATTTGGTTATGCCCTTTGGTTTGATAAATGCTCCAGCCATCTTCCAACATTGTGTGAACAGCATTTTATATCATTTAATGGGGAAATTTGTATTGGTGTATCTAGATGACATTTAGATTTTTTCTCCTGATTTCAAGACTCATCGAGACTACCTACGTCAGGTCTTGCTGATTCTGCGGGAGAATAAATTGTACACTAAACTGGAAAAATGTGTGTTTGCGGTTCCGGAGTTTAAATTTTTTGGTTTTCTTCTCTCCGCTTCCGATTTTCGCATGGACCCTGAGAAGGTCAGCGCTGTGCTTGATTGGGAGCTTCCTGAGAATTAGAAGGCGCTGATGCGGTTTTTGGATTTTGCCAATTATTACAGAAAGTTCATTTTGAATTATTCCTCTGATGTTAAGCCACTCACTGATATGACTAAACAGGGGGTAGATTTTTCTTCGTGGTCGGTATATGCGCTTAAGGCCTTTTCTAGTATCAAAGAGAGTTTTGCTTCCGCTCCCATTTTGGTACAACCTGATGTCTCTCTACCTTTTATTGTTGAAGACCCGGGTCCCATTTTGGCTGAAGGGGTGGTCGTCTCTTTGTCCTGATTTGGAGGCAGAGATTCAGGCAGCCCAGGCAGAGGCTCCTGATCTTTGTCCCCCTGGGAGGTTGTTTTTGCCTCTCGCTTTACGACACAAGGTTTTTAGGGAGCACCACGATACTGTCCTTGCTAGGCACCCGGGGAGTAGAGCCACAGTGGATCTCATTGCTCGGAGATTCTGGTGGCCGGCTCTTTGTAAGACGGTTGAGGGTTTTGTGGCAGCCTGCAAGACCTGCGCTCGTGCCATTGTCCCTCATTCACGGCCATCAGGTTCTCTCCTCCCGTTACCCATTCCTTCCCATCCTTGGATGCATCTGTCCATGGATTTCATTACGGACCTGCCTCGTTCCTCGGGGAAGACTGTGATTTTGGTAGTAGTGGACCGTTTTAGCAAAATGGCACATTTCATTCCCTTTCCTGGGTTACCCAATGCTAAGACGCTGGCGCAAGCGTTTGTTGATCACATTGTTAAATTGCATGGCATTCCTTAAAACATCGTTTCTGATAGAGGCACGCAATTTGTTTCCAGATTCTGGAAGGCCTTCTGTTCTCGCTTGGGGGTTCGGTTGTCATTCTCTTCTGCTTTTCACCTGCAGTCGAATGGTCAGACCGAAAGCTTCAATCAGAATCTGGAGACATATCTGCGCTGTTTTGTGGCTGAGAATCAGGAGGATTGATGTTCTTTTTTGTCCCTTGCTGAGTTTGCTTTAAATAACCATCGCCAGGAGTCCTCTGATAAGTCACCATTTTTTGGTGCAAATGGGTTTCATCCGCAGTTTGGGACATTCTCTGGAGAGGGGTCTTCTGGTTTACCTGATGAAGAGAGATTTTCCTCATCTTTGTCATTTATTTGGCAAAAGATTCAGGGTAATCTGAAGAAGATGAGTGAGAGATATAAGCGTGTGGCGGATAAGAGACGTGTGCCTGGTCCGGACCTGAATGTGGGTGATCTGGTGTGGTTGTCTACAAAGAATATCAAACTGAAGGTTCCCTCCTGGAAGTTGGGTCCTAAGTTTATTGGGCCTTACAAGATCTTGTCCGTCATCAATCCCGTTGCCTTCCATCTTGATCTTCCTCAGACTTGGAAGATCCATAATGTTTTTCACAGGTCCCTATTAAAACCTTATGTCCAACCCTCTGTACTCTCCTCTTGGCCTCCTCCTCCAATTGTTGTTCATGGTAATCTTGAATTTCAGGTCTCTAGGATTGTGGATTCTCCCATTATCCGCGGTTCTCTCCAGTACCTCGTTCATTGGGAGGGTTATGGTCCTGAGGAGAGGATGTGGGTCCCAGTGGCGGACATTAAGGCCACTCGTCTCATCAGGGCTTTCCATAGGTCTCATCCTGAGAAGGTGGGCTCTGAGTGTCAGGAGTCCACCCGTAGAGGGAGGGGTACTGTCACCGCCAGTTCTGTGAGAAGGTCTGTTAGACATTCTTCTCTACCTCTTGCATGACGTTCTTTGTTTTGGTTTCACTTTGCCATCTCCTTTCCTTCTCCCAGCTGTCACCTATTTACACTAATTGTCTCCTTTTATATTCCCTCCCATACTGCCTCACTTTGCGGTTTATACTACTTCCTGGATGAGTTGTTCACTGCTGGAGGCTGCTACTGCTGATTCCTCAGATAAGTCTTTTTCCTTTATTTGTGTTTTCTTGTTGGCTTGATTCTCGGTGACCCTGACTCCGTCCGTATTAAGTGCAGGGAGCCAGTGGTCGTGTCCCCTCACTATTATAGGGTTTTCAGGTGTCACACAGTATTAGGTACATGGGCATGCAATCGTCTACCATAAAGACCTTTGCATGGGCATAGCAGTCAGGGAGAGCTCTAGGGGTTTTATAGGGCTCACCAATATGCTCCTTAGTTTGGGATCAAGCCAGTCGGATGTTTATTTATAAGTTCCAGCTTTCTGCAACACCACCCGTGACACAGGCCTGTAGCTAAAAAAATTTACAGGGTCAGCTCACCTGCAGGCCCACACCTAAAATATTTTACAGGGTCAGCTCCCCTGCAGGCCCGCACCTACAATCTTTTGTATCGTCAGCTCACCTGCAGGCTCTCACCTAATTATACCTAATAGGTAATTTGCGCGCATGCTGACTTGCTTGGATGTGGTAGCCATAGCTGTTTCTCAGGCTCCTTCTCTGGATCAAACCATGATTCCCCGTTACCCGTAGTCACCAGGGTTTGTGCTGAAAATAACATTGAAAGTTGATAGGGCAGACATCCGAATGGATCGTCGCCGTCACGGGGACGTGCGATCGGCCCCAGGTTATCTAGAGTCACCAAAGCGGCAGCAGGTCCTCGCCCATAATGTTTTAGATGTTAGATCAGCAGGCCCTTGCTCCAAATGTTTTTGAGGGTCAACAGCAGGCCATCAATCATAATTTTTCAAGGCTGTGTATGATGCCCTCCTTTATGTGTAACAAGGGGTGTGATGGAGTGCAGGGCTTAGGCTTTATGAGTGTAGGAGTCCGACTACAATTGTACCACAGTGTGAATGAGGCCCTCCTTTATGTGATATACAGGTTGTATCGGAGTGCCTCTTGCTTGTAATTTTTGGCAGCACTTGCAATTTATATACAAGTAAATATACAGTAAATTTTTCCTCTAAAATCGATTTTATCTTTGGTTTTGTGTGTATCATTGTCAGTCTGAAAAAAGTGGCGTACTACTCGGACAACATCGTTCCCAGCAGCGACCTGGGAATCCAAGATGCATCCAGACATCCTCCCCATGCTGTTCCCGAACCATTTTGGTGGTGTTTTCCTCAATTTCTGACCTTTTCCTATGAACCAGACACCCTCCCATCTTCAGAGCAGGGGGTGCTTGGTTTAATGCTCAGGTTCTCCCATTGACTTCCATTATACTCGGGTGCTCGGTAGAGCACCCAAGCATCCCGATGTGTTCGGCCAGAGCACCCGAGCACTTTGGTTCTCGATCAACACTAGTAACAACCTGTTCTATAAAAATATCACATGATCTACCCCATGAAGTGAATGCCATAAAAAATGTAATTACGCCAAAACATAATTTTTTTGTTACCTCGCCTCCCAAAAAACATAATATCAATTTATTAAAATATTTGACGTACTCGAAAATACAGATAAAAAGTACAGTCTGTATTGCAAATAACAAGCCCTCAGACATCAACGTTGGCAGAAAAATAAAAATGTTATGGATGTTAGTATATGGCGATGCAAAATATATCAGATTTTTAATAAAAGGGGATTTTATTATGCAAAAGTATAAAAACATGGAAAACAAACTATATTAATTTGGTATTGCCATAATTGTATCAATCTGCAGAACAAAGTTATCATATCATATATACCACATGATGAATCTCATAAAAAATAAAAAAAATACTGGTTTCAACTTTTCCAATTTTGCCCACCTCATCTTCCATAAATGAGATAAAAAGCAATCAGAAAGCCAAATGTACCCCAAAATGGTGCCAATAAAAACTACAACTTGTCCCTCAGAAAATAAAAAACCCTGCACACAGCAAAGTAAAAAAAAAAAAAAAGCTATGGCTCTTGAAAAACCCATTTAATCAAATACCATGTTGGAAAATCCAAATGCTGTTCCATCCCTTCTGAATCCTGGCATTACTGTATTCAGGAGAAAATAGGTAGCAAATTGTGGGGTATTATTTTCCACTGTAGGGGTACATCAAAGTCTCTTCCAATGCAACATGGTGCCCAAAAACCATTCTAGCAAACTCTGCTCTCCAAAATTTATATGGTGCTACTTGCCTTCTGAGCACTCCTGTATGCCCATACAGCAGTTTACGACTATATGTGGGGTATTTATGTAAACTGCAGAATCTCTATATATATAAAGAAGGACATATGTATGTACAGTGCCTTGCAAAAGTATTCACCCCCCCTTGACTTTTTTCATATTTTGTTACATTACATTCTTAAGTTCAATGTTTTTTTTTATCTGAATTTTATGGGAAGTTGGGGAAGTGAAATAATAAAATATATAAATAAAACTGTTGTTTAGAAATAGAAAACAGAAAATTGGCATGTGCATATGTATTCACCCCCTTTGTTAGAAAGACCATAAAAAGCTCTGATGCAACCAATTACCTTCAAAAGTTACATAATTAGTGAAATGATGTCCACCCATGTGCAATCTAAGTGTCACATGATCTGTCATTACATATATACACCTTTTTTGAAAGGCCCCAAAGGCTGCAACACCTAAGCAAGAGACATCACTAACAAAACACTGCCATGAAGACCAAGGAACTCTCCAAACAAGTAAGGGACAATGTTGTTGAGAAGTATAAGTCAGGGTTAGGTTATAAAAAAATAACAGGAGCACCATCATATGTATCATAACCAAATGGAAAGAATATGGCAAAACAGCAAACCTGCCAAGAGATGGCCACCCACCAAAACTCATGGACTGGGCAAGGAGGGCATTATTCAGAGAGGCAGCACACAGACCTAAGGTAACCCTGGAGGAGCTGTAGAGTTCCACAGAATAGACTGGAGTATCTGTACATAGGACAACAATAAGCCGTAAGCTCCATAGAGTTTGGCTTTATGGCAGAGTGGCCAGAAGAAAGCCATTACTTTCAGCTAAAAACAAAAAGGCACTTTGTGAGTTTGCGATAAGGCATGTGGGAGACTGCCAACATGTATGGAGGAAGGTGCTCTGGTCTGATGAGACTAAAATTGAACTTTTCGGACATCAAAGAAAACGCTGGAGCAAACCCAACACATCACATCACCCAAAGAACACCATCCCCACAGTGAAACATGGTGGTGGCATCATCATCCTGTGAGGTTGTTTTTCAGCAGCTGGGACTGGGAAACTGGTCAGAGTTGAGGGAAAGATGGATGGTGCTAAATACAGGGATATTCTTCAGCAAAACCTGTACCAGTCTGTGTGATTTTAGGCTAGGATGGAGGTTCCCCTTCCAGCAGGACAATGACCCCAAACACACTGCTAAATCAACACTTGAGTGGTTTAAGGGGAAACATGTAAATGTGTTGGAATGGCCTTGTCAAAGCCCAGAAATCAATCCAATAGAAAATCTGTGGTCAGACTTAAAGATTGCTGTTCACAAGCTCAACCCATCCAACTTGAAGCAGCTGGAGCAGCTTTGCAAGGAGGAATGGGCAAAAATCCAAATGGTAAGATGTGGCAAGCTCATAGAGACTTATCCAAAGCAACTTGGAGCTGTAATTGCCGCAAAAGGTGGTTCTACAAAGTATTGACTTTAGGGGGGTGAATAGTTATGCACATTGACTTTTTTCTGTTATTTTGTCCTATTTGTTGTTTGCTTCACAATAAAAAAATAAAAAATCTTCAAAGTTGTGGGCATGTTCTGTAAATTAAATGATGCAAATCCTCAAACAATCCATGTTAATTCCAGGTTGTGAGGCACCAAAATACGAAAAAAGTCAAGGGGGGTGAATACTTTTGCAAGGCACTGTATGTTCCGTGATCACTCACAAATGCAACCATCAAATTCAGCGAAACTTGGTATACACATCCCTTGCTACCTGGAAAGAACTCTTGTAGGGGTCACAGCTCTCTAGGACATACCAATCCTTAGATATTCCCAAACAAATTACCTGCATTAGCCAATACAAGTCTTTCTCTTCATATCCCAGCTGCCATACACACGGTCACATGTCCCTTATCAGCTAATAGAAGCTCGCAGGCCCTTAGTCTCCACATACACACAGTTTTACTCCAGGTTTCCATAACAACCCAGCCATTTTTCTTCACTGCTGTAGGTCAGCTTTAGGCTAGGGCTACACAACGACATGTGTCGAGCGACAATAAGTGCCCCCCCATATGACCCCCCCCCCCCCCCCCCGTATCGGCGATCGCAGCAAAACGCAGGTCCATTCAGACCGCGGGGATCAAACTTTAAAATGCCCCAAATAAAGTTTTTTTCACCCCCCCTGCACCCCTGAATGATTTTATGTCGGCGGGTGGTGCAGCGGGGGTGTTGCAGGCGGTGCGGGAGGCAGGCGGTACGGCAGGCGGGATCGCGATCCCCCGCCCACCTCCTCTTGAATATTCATTGGCGTCCAGTGGTATACCAGAGTGTCAGCACATTGCTGACACTCTGGTATAAACGGCTGACATCTGTGCTGTGATGTCAGCCGTTTAACCCTTTCCATACCGCGGTCCGTACGGACCGCTGTATGGAAAAGGTTAACAGTAACAGGGGGCTCCATCCCTCTCCCATTGGGGGGCTGCTGTGCACAGCAGCCCCCCGACAGGATGGGGTGACAGAGGGAGGGAGCCCCCCTCCTTACCCTTCCCCGTCTTCTCAGTTGTGGGCACAACTAAGCAAACGGGGAAGGTTCCCATGGCAACAGGACACCTTCTCAGGCATCCTGCTGTCCATGGTGCTAAACAGATCTGTGCTAAATGCATAGATCTGTTCAGACAAAGTGTAAGTAAAATACAGTACAATACACTATATAGTGTACTGTACTGTATTATACAGACATCAGACCCACTGGATCTTCAAGAACCAAGTGGGTCTGGGTCAAAAAAATGTAAAAAAAAGTGAAAAAAGTTAAGATTAAAAAAAACACATTTATCACTGAATAAAAAAATAAAAATAAAAATACACTACACATATTAGGTATCGCCGTGTCCGTAACGACCTGATCTATAAAACGGTCATGTTACTTTCCCCACTCGGTGAACGCCATAAAAATAAAAACTATGAGGAAATTGAAATTTTGCCCACCTTACTTCCCAAAAAAGGTAATAAAAGTGATCAAAAAAGTCGCATGTATGCCAAAATAGTACCAATCAAACCGGCATCTCATCCTGCAAAAATCATACCCTACCCAAGATAATCGCCCAAAAACTGGAAAAAAAATGGCTCTTAGACTATGGAAACACTAAAACATGATTTTTTTTGTTTCAAAAATGAAATCATTGTGTAAAACTTACATAAATAAATAAAAAGTATACATATTAGGTATCTCCGCGTCCGTATCGACCGGCTCTATAAAAATACCACATGATCTAACCTGTCAGATGAATGTTGTAAATAACAAAAAAAAAACGGTGCCAAAAAAGCTATTTCTTGTTACCTTGCCTCACAAAAAGTTTAATATAGAGCAACCAAAAATCATATGTACCCTAAACTAGTACCAACAAAACTTCCACCCTATCCCGTAGTTTCAAAAATGGGGTCACTTTTTTGGAGTTTCTACTCTAGGGGTATAAATATTATTATTAGAAAAAAAAACATTAAAATGGAAAATCTGCCAAAAAAGTGAAATTTTTTAATTGTATCTCTATTTTCCATTAAATCTTGTGCAACACCTAAAGGGTTAACAAAGTTTGTAAAATCAGTTTTGAATACCTTGAGGGGTGTAGTTTCTTAGATGGGGTCACTTTTATGGAGTTTCTACTCTAGGGGTGCATCAGTGAGGCTTCAAATGGGACATGGTGTAAAAAAAAAACAGTCCAGCAAAATCTGCCTTCCAAAAACCATACGGTGCACCTTTCCCTCTATGCCCTACTGTGTGCCCGTACAGTAGTTTATGGCCACATATGGGGTGTTTCTGCAAACTACAGAATCGGGGCAATAAATATAGCATTTTGTTTGGCTGTTAACCCTTGCTTTGTTACTGGAAAAAATTGATTAAAATGGAAAATTTGCCCAAAAATTGAAATTCTCAAATTTCATCTCCATTTTGCCAATAACTCTTGTGCAACACCTAAAGGGTTAACAAACTTTGTAAAATATGTTTTGAATACCTTGAGGGGTGTAGTTTCTAGAATGGGGTCAGTTTTGGGTGGTTTCTCATATGTAAGCCTCACAAAGTGACTTCAGACCTGAACTGGTCCCTAAAAAGTGGGTTTTTGAAAATTTCGGAAGAATTTCAAGATTTTCTTCTAAACTTCTAAGCCTTGTAACATCCCCCAAAAATAAAATATCATTCCCAAATTGATCCAAACATGAAGTAAACATATTGGGAATGTAAAGTAATAACTATTTTTGGAGGTATTACTATGTATTATAAAAGTAGAGAAAATGAAACTTGGAACTTTGCTATTTTTTTTAATTTTTTGGTAAATTTGGTATTTTTTTATAAATAAAAAAGAATTTTTTTGACTTCATTTTACCAGTGTCATGAAGTACAATATGTGAAGAAAAAACTATCTCAGAATGCCCTGGATAAGTCAAAGCGTTTTAAAGTTATCAGCACTTAAAGTGACACTGGTCAGATTTGCAAAAAATGGCTAAGTCTTTAAGGTGAAATAGGGCTGAGTCCTTAAGGGTTAAAGAGGTGTTCACTGTGGATGTTACTGTTAAGGGGGCGGGCCGCTGTGCAGGTCACTGTTAAAGGGGCGGACACTGTGGATGTCATTGTTAAGGGGGCAGGGGCCACTATTTAAGGAGCAATTGCTGTGAAGTGTTAAGGCAGCAGGGTACTGTGAAGGTCACTGTTAAGGCAGCGGGGTACTGTGTAGTTCAATGTTAAAGGGCGGCCCCTGAGGAGGTCACTGTCAAGGGAGTGGGGTGCTGTGAAACTCACTGTTAATAGGTTGGGTTGCTGTGAAGGTCAAAGTTAAGGGCATGGGCTGCTGTCGAGGTCCAATTTTAAAGTGGCAGGACACTGTAGGGGGGTCAGTGTTAAGGGGTGGGGGACTGTGTTCACTGTTTAAAGGGGCTGGTGCTGTAGAGGTCACTGTTATGGGGGATACTGTCAATATCTTTTAACGACACACACAAACATTAAATGAAATAGATGACATATACTCGTGCAAAGCCGGGTCCTTCTGCTAGTCAGGGTAATAAATATTGATGTTTGTGCAGATAACCCTTTATTTGTTACGGGACAAAATCTGTAATAGAAAATCTGCAAAAAAAGTTACCCCCATTTTGCTTTAATTCGTGTGAAATTACCTAAAGGGTTAACAACATTTCTAAAATCAGTTTTAAATAGTCTGAGGGTTGTAATTTCTAAAATGGCGTAATGTAAGGGTGGTTTCTATTATGTCAGTTCCTCAAAGTGACTTCAGAACTGTATTGGTCTATAAAAAATTGATTTAAAAACAAAAAATACTTGAAAATGTTAAAATTGCTTCTAAAATTCTAGACCTGTCCTAAGCAAATGAAATAATGTCACCAAAATGATGTTAACATAAAGAAGACATATGGTGAATGTTAATTACATCACAAAAAGTGTAATACCAAGCGATCAAAAAGTTACACAAACCCCAAAATAGTACAAATCAAACCGTCATCTTGTCCTGCAAAAAATTAGACCCTATCTAAGACAAACGACCAACAAATAAAAAAACTATGGCTCTAAGAATATGAAGACACTAAAACATGAATTTTTTTGGTTTCAAAAATGCTGTTATTGTGCAAAACTTAAATAGAAAAGTATACATATTTGGTATCGCTGCATCAGATACCTGCTGTATATAAATATCACAAGAACTAAACCCTCAGATGAACACCGTTCAAAAAAAAAAAAAACGGTGTAATAAAAGCTATTTTTTGTCACCTTACATCACAAAAAGTCTAATACCAAGCGATCAAAAAGCCCTATGCACCCCAAACTCACACCAATCAAACCGTCATCTCATCCTGCAAAAAATAAGACCTTACCTCAGACAATTTACCAAAAAATAAAAAAAACTATGACTCTCAGAATATGGAGACACTAAAACATGATTATTTTTTTTTGTTTTCAAAATGATATTATTGTGTAAAACATAAATAAATAAAAGAAAGTATACAAATTACGTATTGCCACATCTATAGCGACCTTATCTATTAAAATATCACATGAGCTAACCCCTCAGGTGAACATTGTAAAAATAAATAAAAAATGGGTCAAAAAAGAAATTTTTTTGTCACCTTACGTCACAAAAGTTTAATACCAAGCGATCATAAAGTCACACGCACCCCAAAATTATACTAATCAAACCGTCATCTCATCCTGCAAAAAATGAGACCCTACTTAAGACAATCGCCTATAAAATAAAATAAAATATGGCTCTCAGAATATGGAGATACTAAAACATGATTTTTTTTGTTTCAAAAATGCTGTTATTGTGTAAAACTTAAATAAATAAAAAAGTATACATATTAGGTATCGCTGCGTCCGTAAGAACCTGCTGTATAAAAATATCACATGTCCTAACCGCTCAGGTGAACACCGTAAAAAAATAAATAAGCCATTTTTTGTCACCTTATATCACACAAAGTATAATACCAAGCGATCAAAAAGTCATATGCAC
This sequence comes from Bufo bufo, assembly GCF_905171765.1. NCBI lineage: Eukaryota > Metazoa > Chordata > Amphibia > Anura > Bufonidae > Bufo > Bufo bufo. Next base: position 109,844,315 of record NC_053393.1, on the reverse strand, counting down.
CCCAAAATAGTGCTACTCAAGCCATCTGAAAAAAATGAGCGCCTACATAAGACATTCGCCCCCGAAATTTTTTTATTTTTTTTTAAAATACTTTATTATGTAAAACTGAAACAAACAACAAAAAAAGTAGTCATATTTGGTATTGTCACATCCGTAACAACCTGCTCTATAAAAAAAACACATGATCAAACCTGTCAGATGAACTTTATGAATAACAAAAAATAAATACGGTGCCAAAACAGCTATTTTTTGTTACCTTGCCTCACAAAAAGTGTAATATAGAGCAACCAAAAATCATATGTACCCTAAAATGGTACCAACAAAACTGCCACCTTATCCCGTAGTTTCCAAAATGGGGTCACTTTTTTGGAGTTTCTACTCTAGGGGTGGCATCAGGGGGTCTTCAAATGTGACAGGACAACTTAAAATTATCCCAGTGAAATCTGCCTTCCAAAAGCCTTACGGCGTTCCTTTCTTTCTACGCCCTGCCCTGTGCCCGTACAGCAGTTTATGACCACATATGGTGTGTTTCTGTAAACTTCAGAATTAGGATAATAAATATTACGTTTTGTTTGGCTGTTCACCATTGCTTTGTTAGCGAAAAAAATGGATTGAAATGGAAATTCTGCCTAAAAAATTAAATTCTGAAATGTTATCTACATCTTCCTTTAATTCTTGTGGAACACCTAAATGGTTAAGAAAGTTTGTAAAATCTGTTTTGAATACCTGTAATGACCGGCGTTACGCAAAGGGAGGGAAATGGGAAGGCCCTGTCCAAGGGAGAGGGAAAGGTGGTGACCCCTGACTCACCTTGCGGCTGGCACCTGACTGCCCTGACGTCCCTAGACGGGTTCCTCACCCGTACGCCGATCACGTGCCTAAACCCTGGCTTTCCCTAAGATGAGCCCTGTGTAGTGAACAGGGCGGTGGGATCACTAGTCCGCACCACTGACACTAAGAGGAAAACACCAAGGAGAGGACAGACAATACAGACAAACATATAATCCCAGGTGGGCGACAACAGCAGACCACCAAGGCCCAACAGGGATCCGGAGGGTAACGTTCTGGAACAACAACCAGGGAACACAGCTACACAGCTCCAGTGGGTCAGTATAGAAGTCCAGGCAGGAAGCTCTATATCTGGCAACCAGAGAAGTGGGAGATGGGAATATAAGGAGGTTGGGATTGCTGGACAAGAAACAGCTGAGGAGGAGAAGCTACGGATCCCTGAGTGAGCCAAAAAGGATTGCAAGGCAAACACAGAAAGCTACCATTACGAAACAGCACTGCCTTTGCACATTGAACGCGCAGCCACCCGCTGCGACTTCCTGACCACGGGTATAACGGAGTCAGACGTGGCTCTTGACATCCTCGTGACAGTACCCCCCCTTCCACGAGGGGCCTCCGGACACTCAGGACTAGGTCTTTCAGGATGAGAGGCATGAAAAACCCAAACTAACCTGTCGGCGTTTACCTCAGACGCTGGAACCCACATTCTTTCCTCGGGACCGTAACCCCTCCAATGCACCAGATATTGAAGAGAACGGCGGACCCGACGAGAATCAGCAATTTTAGATATTTGAAACTCTAGATTACCATCCACAATAACAGGAGGGGGTGGCAGCGGTGATGGTTCTAGAGGTGGAACATACTTTTTGAGTAACGATTTATGGAAGACGTTATAAATTTTAAAAGTCTGAGGTAGCTCCAGGCGAAAAGCCACGGGGTTAATGATGGCTACTATTTTGTAAGGACCAATAAACCTAGGACCCAGTTTCCAAGAGGGAACCATTAATTTAATATTCCTAGTAGATAACCACACATAGTCATTCACTCCTAGGTCCGGACCTGGCGACCGTTTTTTATCAGCCATGCATTTATATTTACCTCCCATATTTTTCAAATTAGCTTGCACTTTCTGCCATACAGATGAAAGAGACGACGAAAACCGTTCCTCTTCGGGAACCCCAGAAGACCCCCCCTATTTGAAAGTACAGAATTGGGGATGAAAACCGTATGCACCAAGAAATGGTGACTTGCCAGTAGATTCCTGACGGCGATTATTTATGGCAAACTCGGCTAATGGTAAATATGATGACCACACCTCTTGGTTTTCAGACACAAAACATCTTAGATATGTCTCAAGGTTTTGGTTGGTACGCTCAGTCTGTCTATTCGACTGAGGATGGAAAGCTGAGTAAAAGGACAAGTGTACCCCCAAACGGGAACAAAAAGCTTTCCAAAATTTAGAAATAAACTGGGTTCCCCGATCCGAAACAACATCGGAAGGGACCCCGTGAAGCTTCACGATTTCACTGATGAATACCTGAGCAATAGTCTTAGCATTAGGTAGTGCGGGTAACGCAATGAAGTGTACCATTTTGCTAAACCTGTCCACTACTACCAAGATAACTGTTTTACCCGCAGACAAAGGTAAGTCAGTGATAAAATCCATTGACAGATGTGTCCATGGCCTATTGGGAATGACAAGTGGCAATAAAGACCCTACAGGACGTGTATGAGAGACTTTCGCGCGCACAAGTAGAACAAGAAGACACAAAATCCATCACATCCTGATGCAACCTTGGCCACCAAAAACGACGAGACAATAGCTCCAAGGTTGCTTTACTACCCGGGTGCCCAGCAAGTGCCGAATTATGATGTTCGAAACGCAGGTTCAACGGTACAAACCCTTTCTCTGAGGGGCAAGAGACCGGGGCGTCCCCCTGGGCCTCTAACACCTTCCCCTCCAGAACAGAGTGTACCGCAGAGACAACCACTCCTCTTTGTAGAATGGGTACCGGATCACTCACATTACCCCCTCCAGGGAAACAACGAGATAATGCATCTGCCTTGGTATTTTTTGCCCCAGGACGATAGGTAATAACAAAGTTAAACCTGGTAAAAAATAGCGACCACATAGCTTGTCTAGGGGTGAGACGCTTAGCTGATTCGAGGTACAGAAGGTTTTTGTGGTCCGTAATCACAGTGACGGGGTGGATTGCCTTCTCTAAAAAGTGACGACATTCTTCAAACGCTAGTTTAATAGCTAATAGTTCCCTATTGCCAATATCATAGTTCTTCTCTGCTGCAGATAGTTTTTTAGAAAAGAAAGCACAAGGACGCCATTTGCCAGGAGACGGACCCTGAGACAGCACAGCCCCCACTCCCACCTCTGACGCATCTACTTCAACAATAAAAGGCTGGGAGACATCAGGTTGGATTAGTACAGGTGCTGAGGTAAACTTCTCTTTTAGAGAGGAAAAAGCAATTTTAGCGGCGTCAGACCATTTAGAAAAATCAGTCCCCTTCCTAGTCATGTCAGTAAGGGGTTTTACAATCACCGAATAATTTTTTATGAATTTTCTATAGAAATTTGCGAAGCCCAAGAACCGTTGCAGTGCTTTGAGGTTCTCAGGAAGATCCCAATCTAAAATTGCCTGGACCTTCCTAGGATCCATACGGAAACCTGAAGCAGATAATAAATACCCTAGGAACTGTATTTCCTGAACAGCGAAAACGCACTTTTCAATTTTAGCATATAATTTATTCGTCCGTAGGACCTGCAGTACCTGTCTGACATGCACCTCATGTGTTTTCAGATCCGACAAATAAATTAAAATATCATCTAGGTATATCACCACAAACCTGCCGATAAGATGACTAAAAATGTCATTAACGAAATGTTGGAAGACAGCAGGAGCATTGGTCAGACCGAAAGGCATGACTAGCTTTTCATAATGCCCCTCAGGTGTGTTAAAAGCTGTCTTCCACTCATCCCCTTCCTTGATACGAATCAGATTGTAGGCCCCCCTAAGATCAAGTTTGGAGAACCACCTAGCACCCGCAATCTGATTAAACAGGTCAGGAATGAGAGGAAGAGGGTATGGGTCTCGGATGGTTATCCGGTTTAATTGGCAAAAATCTAGGCAAGGACGCAGGCCCCCATCTTTCTTTTTAACGAAGAAAAACCCTGCAGCCACGGGTGAAGAAGAGGGTCTGATGTGTTCCTTAGCCAAGCTCTCGGAGATATAATCTTTCATGGCTTGTCTCTCTGGACCCTAAAGATTATATAACCTGGTCTTGGGTAATTTTGCACCGGGAATCAGGTTAACCGGGCAATCATAAGGACGGTGAGGTGGTAACTTCTGACAACCCTTTTCAGAAAAAACGTCCTCAAAGTCCGAAACAAATGTGGGTAGGTTAGGTATGGAGGCGACTAAGCAATTGCTATTTAGGCAATTTTCTCTGCACTGCTCACTCCACTCCAATATCTCCCTGGCCTGCCAATCCACCACTGGATTGTGCGCTACCAACCAGGGAAGACCCAACACCACCGGAGTGGGAAGCCCCTCCAGAACATAACATGAAAGCAACTAGTTATGGTGGTCCCCTACCCGAAGGTGTAAGTTATGGACAATGTGAGTGAGGTTTCTCTGAGACAGAGGAGCAGAATCAATAGCGAATATGGGAATAGATCTCTGTAGCGTACAGAGAGACAAACCCATAGTGTGGGCAAAATGGGCATCTATCAAATTTACTCCTGCTCCACTGTCTAGAAAAAAAGAAATAGTCTCCGTCTTAACGCCAAAAACAACAACCGCTGGCAACACAAATTGCGATGTTCGTATGGAGGAAACGTATCCCCCTTGGCTGACATCCTCCACACAGCCTGGGGTTAGTAGTTTTCCGACGGTCTTTTGTTTTTGAGGAAGGAAGGACAGACATTAATAAAATGACCCCTCTCCCCACAGAAAAAGCAAACCCCACGCCTGCGGCGAGCCTCAGGAGGATGGCCCTGACGAGTAGTTCCTCCTAGCTGCATAGTCTCGTCTAAGTCCGTACAGACTAACTGCTGTTTGAGACGGGTTACCAATTGCTCCGGATTTTTCAATCTGTCCCTAAGACGTCTATCTATTCTGATAGAAAGGGACATCACCGCATCAAGGGAAAAGGGAGTCTCATACAGCGCAAGCGCATCCTTAATCCTTTCGGATAACCCAGAGCAGAACTGACTCCTGAGAGCCGGGTCGTTCCACTGGGTATCCGTAGCCCACCTACGGAACTCTGCGCAATACTCCTCTACTGGCCGCTCTCCCTGTAGGAGTCTCCGTAATTTTGATTCAGCCAGTGCGACTCGGTCAGGGTCGTCATATATGAGACCCAAGGCCCCAAAAAATTAATCCACTGACCGGAGAGCCTGGGAATCAGTGGGTAAAGAGAACGCCCAGGATTGCGGAAAACACCAAGGAGAGGACAGACAATACAGACAAACATATAATCCCAGGTGGGTGACAACTGCAGACCACCAAGGCCCAACAGGGATCCGGAGGGTAACGTTCTGGAACAACAACCAGGGAACACAGCTACACAGCTCCAGTGGGTCAGTATAGAAGTCCAGGCAGGAAGCTCTATATCTGGCAACCAGAGAAGTGGGAGATGGGAACATAAGGAGGTTGGGATTGCTGGACAAGAAACAGCTGAGGAGGAGAAGCTACGGATCCCTGAGTGAGCCAAAAAGGATTGCAAGGCAAACCCAGAAAGCTACCATTACGAAACAGCACTGTCTTTGTACATCGAACGCGCAGCCACCCGCTGCGACTTCCTGACCCCGGGTATAACAGAGTCAGACGTGGCTCTTGACACCCTCGTGACAATACCTTGAGGGGTGTAGTTTTTAAAATGGGGCCATTTTTTGGGTGGTTTCTATTTTGTAAGCCTTACAAAGTGACTTCAGACCTGAACTGGTCCTAAAAAAGTGGGTTTTGTAAATTTTCTAAAAAAATTTAAAGATTTGCTTCTAAGCCTTCTAACGTTCCCAAAAAAAGAAAATGTAATTTACAAAATGATCCAAACATGGAAAATGTAATTTACAAAATGATCCAAACATGGAAAATGTAAAGTTTTAGGAGGTATCACTATCTGTTTTAAAAACAGAGAAATTGAAATTTAGAAAATTGCAAATTTTTCTAAATTTTTGGTAAATTTGGTATTTTTTATAAATAAAAATGAAATATTTTGACTTAAATTTACAACTGTCATGAAATGCAGTATGTGACGAGAAAACAGTCTCAGAATGGCTTGGATAGGTTAAAGCATTTTAAAGTTATCACCACATAAACTGCCTGCCGGATCCTGAAGTCTGTGTGCAAAAGGATAGCATTTGTAGACGGATCCGGATGCAGATCCGTCTAACAAATGCATTGAAACACCGGATCCGTCTCTCCGGTGTCATCCGGAAAAACAGATCGGTATTTCTTTTTTTTTAATTTTTAAGGTCTGCGCATACCGGAAAACTGGATCCGTTTTGCCGGAACACTTTGTGCCGGATCCTGCATTAATGCATTTCAGGCAAGTGTTCCAGAAGTTTTTAAAATGGGGCCATTTTTTGGGTGGTTTCTATTTTGTAAGCCTTACAAAGTGACTTCAGACCTGAACTGGTCCTAAAAAAGTGGGTTTTGTAAATTTTCTAAAAAATTTAAAGATTTGCTTCTAAGCCTTCTAACGTTCCCAAAAAAAGAAAATGTCATTTACAAAATGATCCAAACATGGAAAATGTAAAGTTTTAGGAGGTATCACTATCTGTTTTAAAAACAGAGAAATTGAAATTTAGAAAATTGCAAATTTTTCAAAATTTTGGGTAAATTTGGTATTTTTATAAATAAAAATGAAATATTTTGACTTAAATTTACAACTGTCATGAAATGCAGTATGTGACGAGAAAACAGTCTTAGAATGGTTTGGATAGGTTAAAGCATTTTAAAGTTATCACCACATAAACTGCCTGCCGGATCCTGAAGTCTGTGTGCAAAAGGATAGCATTTGTAGACGGATCCGGATGCAGATCCGTCTAACAAATGCATTGAAACACCGGATCCGTCTCTCCGGTGTCATCCGGAAAAACAGATCGGTATTTCTTTTTTTTGCATTTTCAAGGTCTGCGCATACCGGAAAACTGGATCCGTTTTGCCGGAACACTTTGTGCCGGATCCTGCATTAATGCATTTCAGGCAAGTGTTCCAGAAGTTTTTAAAATGGGCAAAATACCGTAAGAGTGACTGAACTGAAGACCTCCTGATGCATAGGGACTGCTCTCCAATCAGAATGCATTAGGATAAAACTGATCATTTTTTTTCCGGTATTGAGCCCCTAGGACGGAACTCAATACCGGAAAACTTTAACGCAAGTGTGAAAGTACTCCAATTACCACATTAGGCTTGGTCAGATTCCTGGGAGGGACTGGAGAAGATCCAGCAGTCATGGTCCATATCAGAACACATGACAAAGTCAGAGGTAGGTAGAGAATCCTTAAAAATTATTTTAGGGATTTATTGTAAGTCACAAGTTTAGGGCAAGAACCTCAAAGGTAGTGTTTTACGAAATACTACCTTTACCATGAGCCACACAAGAGGCAGAAAGAAAGAAGAAAGAAAAGATATTAGGGAGGTAAAGAAGTGGCTCAAGAACTGGTGTAGCAAGGAGGGGTTTGGGTTCCTGGAGAACTGGCCTGACTTTTCTGTCAGCTACAGGCTCTATCAGAGGGATGGGATGCACCTCAATTGGGAAGGTGTAGCTGTTTTGGGGGGAGAAGATGGCTAGAAGGTTGGAGGAGTGTTTAAACTAGGGACTGGGGGGGAGGGAAATTACATTATAATAGGGGAAGATAGTGCAGATAGTGACCTGGGGCAAGGTAATGGAACTGGAGGAGGAATGGAAGGAGGAACTAGAACAGTTCAGAAGGAAAAGTGTAGGGTAAAAAATATACATAAACCTCTTAATTGTATGTACACTAATGCCAGGAGCCTGACTAATAAAACTGGGGAGCTGGAATTAGTGATGTGTGAGGAGAACTATGACAGTGGGAATAACTGAGATATGGCTGGATGATAGCTATGACTAGGCAGTTAGCGTACGAGGTTAAGGTCTGGAGAGGAGAGGGGTCTGCCTTTATGTAAAGTCCTGTCTAAAGCCCACACTCAGGGAAGATATAAGTGAGGGACATGAACATGTGGAGTCACTGTGGGTAGAAATACATGGAGGCAAAAAACAATAATAAAATACTAATAGGAGTTTATTATAAACCACCTAATATACCAGAGTCCAAAGAAAATCTACTACTCAACGAAATAGACGAGGCGGCAAATCATAATGAGGTCGTTATTATCGGGGACTTCAATTACCCAGATATAGACTGGGAAAATAAAACCTGTACATCTCATAAAGGAAACAGGTTCTTGGCAAGAACCAAATTACAATTACCTTTCCCAACTGGTTCAGGAACCGACTAGAGGGACAGCCATACTGGACTTAGTACTAATTAATTGACTGACAGAACAACAGATGTTCAGGTTGGGGGACACCTGGGAAATAGTGACCATAAAGTAATAACCTTCCAATTATCATCAAACAGTGGTTTTTCAGGGAGGAGCAAAAATACCAAACTTCATAAAAGCTAAATTTTTGTCACCTTAAATCACAAAAAGTGCAACTCCAAATGATCAAAAAGGCGTATGTCCCACAAAATGGTACCAATAAAACCGTCACTTCACCCCTCAAAAAATTAGCCCCTACATAAGAAAATCACTCAAAATATTAAATAAAAACTATAGCTCTCAGAACATGGTGACATTAAAACATAATTTTTTTGTTTCAAAAATGCTATTATTGTGGTAAAGTGAAATAAAAAAAAAAAGGTATACATACTAGGTATTGCCGCATCTGTAACAACCAGCTCTATAAAAATATCACATGACCTAACCCCTCAGGTGAGCACCGTAAAACAAAAGTGCCAAAAAAAGCTATTTTTGTCCCCTTACATCAAAAAAACACCTAGCGATCAAAAAGGCGTATGCCCCCCAAAATAGTACCAATAAAATCATCACCTCATCCCGCAAAAAATTAGACTCTACCTAAGAAGTTTTGTCAAAAAATATGAAAAATGACTTTCGGACAATGGAGACAGTAAAATATGTTTTATTTTGCTTTAAAACTGCTATTATTGTGTTATTTCCACATCTGAAACAACCAGCTCTATAAAAATATCACATTACCTAACCCTTCAGATGAACATCGTAAAAAATAAAAATAAAAAAACAGTGCCAAAAATGCCATTTTTTGTAATCTAACATCACATAAAGTGCAATACCAAGCGATCAAAAAGGCGCATGCCCCCCAAAATAGTACCAATCAAACCGTCACCTCATCCTGAAAAAAATGAGTCCCTAACTAAGACAATCGGTAAAAAAATAAAAAAGCTATGGCTCTCAGACTATGGAGACACTAAAGCATAATTTTTTTTGGTTTCAAAAATGCTATTATTGTGTAAAACTTTAATAAATAGGGGGGGCGGAGCTTGCCAATGGCTGAGTGAGACGCGTCTTGTGTGAGCTCCCGAAAGACTCCAGCAATTACACCTCCAGCAGGACTTTATCTACTCTCAAGACCCCATGGGAGGCCGAAGAAGAGGGGCCCCATCGACTCCTGCTCCTGCCCTGAGATCCACGAGAGCGATCATCTGCTTTTTCAGCACTCCTAGCCAGTCGAGTGCTCACGGCTGGAACAACGAGGGGCCTAAGATGGCGCAGGCTACGAGACAGGCAGCCGCTTCTTCCAGCAGTGCGCTGAACAACCCGGAACAGGACACTATACCTGGTAACGGGAACCCGCCGAGTAGTCACTCACCTACTTCATACGCAGCGGCGGTGAGTCAGTCCTCAGCTCCCTCGTCCTTTCCAGCCCTCTTCAAGATGGTGGACGCATCCATGAGCTCCTCACCACAGGTCCGCAGCTCTCCAGAAACTTCACCCAGGTCAGTGAGTCTGCGTGGCCTGCAAAATGATGGGGATGATTGGGACTGGAAAACTCATCTCAAGTCCTTCCCCACTAAACATGAGACGGATGGGCTATTCATGAGACTTGAGGCGTCTCACAAATAAGACATGGCGGAGATACAGCAAGACATACAACATGTCGGCAACTGGGGAGAGGAAATTGAGTCTGCCCAAGAGCAATTTCAGGCGACCATAGAATCGCACAGGCTGGTCTTACAAGATCATACTGACCAGATTCAAGATATCCTCTCCCATCTTGAGGACATTGAAAATCGTAACCGGAGGAATAATCTCAGGATACGGGGCCTCTCCGAGAAAATACTCCCTCAAGACCTGGAAGCCTGGGCCCTGTCCTTCTTCAGATCACTCCTACAAAAAAATCCTGATCAACATATTGAATTGGACAGGATCCATAGGGCACTGGGCCCCAAGCCAAGTGACCTAACATGTCCCCGTGACGTTATTTGCAGGGTGCACTTTTACAAGGATAAAGAAGCAATCCTGAAGGCCTACAGAAATACGGAACATGTCCGGTCTGAGGATAAAGAGATCCTCATCTTGCCAGACTTGGCCAGACGCACTTTGCTCCTGAGAAAGGCCCTAAAACCCCTTCTTTCTGAGCTACAGAAGCGTTCCATACCATATAGGTGGGGTTACCCTTTTCAACTAATCGCTAACAAGGATCGGAAGACGGGGTCATTCAAATCTATATTGGACCTTCCTAAATTTCTGGAGACCTTCGATCTACCTCATCTGGACGTGCCAGAGTGGCCTAGACCTCGAGAAATCTCGGGGGCCCCACGTCGCGAGCAATGGCAGAGTGTGGCGGCTAAACCAAAGAGACCACCCAGAAGTCCTCCTGCGATTTCCGATTAGTCTTTGTTATCTCACTTGCCACTTGTGTCTTTGAATTATATGCTATTCTTTTATAGTACAGAGGCTGCGCCATTGTCGCGATTGTACTACTCACCTAGTTTTTCTTTTCCTGTCAATTATACGGGTCTCATTGTGTATTTGATATGTCCTGCACTGTTATAAGTTCACTTTCTTATGTTGCTGGAGTCTAAGGTGGAGTCCACTTAGCTCTGGGCTTCTCCTTCTCCCACCTAGAGGTCTGCGGTACATAGTACTGCCTGTGACTGCAGTCATGACCTAAGTTCTTTCTTTTTGTTTTTCTAGTCCACTTTCCTTTTCCCTCCCCTCCCCCCCTTGAGTTTTTTTTTTCTTTTCTTCTGGCTGTCTTTGTCGGCCCTCAGTGTGTGTCTTGTCTAGTCCTATATTCAGTGTATTAGTCCCTAGATCCATTTGTCACATCCCCATCCTAGTGTTCCTCCCTACCCCTCTTCCCATACAGGTTTCTCTAGAGCTCCATAGAGATGGCACCTCTTTCTTTTTGTACCTACAATGTTAGGGGTTTCAATGTACCAGAAAAGAGGAGTCAGGTCCTGTACAGATTACATAGGAAAAGGGTATTGATCGCTATGTTGCAAGAATCGCACTTTAAAGCTAATGCTATCCCGAAATGTGAATCTAAATATTACTCGACCTGGTTTCATGCTCCTAATCCTGAGAGAAAAGCGGCCGGGGTGTCTATTGCTTTGCATAAACACCTCCGCCACTCAGTATTATCCTCTGAGGTGGATCCTAGGGGCAGATATCTCTTTCTTAAGATCTCGGTTGACCAATCTGTTATTTCTATTGCTAATGTTTATTTCCCCAACCAGGGTCATTCCGCATTCGGGACTAAAGTCTTGAGGAAAGTGGCTAAATTCGCGGATGGTTCCCCGATCATCGTAGGTGGCGACTTTAACTTAGTGATGGACCCGGCCCTAGACTCATACACTGGTAAGTCCTCAGTCTCCTCGGTGTCGGTACATCAGTTCCAAAAGGACTTAGGTGTCCTTGGTTTGGTGGATATGTGGCGGGTCCTGCACCCAGGCATCAGAGATTACACCCATTTTTCCCATAGTCATAATAGCTACGGCAGGCTGGACCATCTTTTCATATCACAGAAACTTCTTGACCTTGATCCCAAATGCTCCATAGACACTATCGTGTGGTCCGACCATGCCCCTGTATATGGTCTTCTGAAAGGTTCCACGCTAGGAAATAGGGCATCCTCATGGCGGCTAAACGACAATCTGCTGAACGATGGGGTGTGTATGGCTGACGTCAGGAAAGCCGTGGCAGATTTTTCTGTAAACCACGAATCCGACACTACTCCTCAACTGATAAAATGGGAAGCCCTCAAATGTGTGTTACGAGGCCTCTTTATCTCACACGGGTCGAGGTTGAAAAAAAGAGCGTACCTTGAAACTATCCAATCTTTTCTCTGAGCTTACTCGGGGTGAGGAACAGAATAAGCTGTCTCCTGCGGATTCCCTGAGGGCGGACATTTCTTCCCTTCATCAGCAGATTTTAAAGATATTAGATCAGAAATCCCTATGCGCCAGAGATAGAGTTAGGCATGGTTTTTATGAATATGGTGATAAAAGCAGGCGATGGTTAGCACGTGCCCTCCATCCCAAACCCCCAACGACACACGTGCATGCTATTAATACAAACACAAATGGCTTGGTCCATGCCCCTTCGGCGATCTCCACGGAATTAAAAAATTATTACTCTGCCCTTTATGACTTGCAGGCCTCCCGAGATATATCTTCGGCACTCCCGTCGGAGGACATACGTCAGTACATTACCTCCCACGGCCCCAAGCCCTTTGATTCTGTGACCTCTTCTGACCTGTAGAGCGATTTTTCCATCTCAGAAATTAAAGCATCAATCCAGGACCTGAAAATAGGGAAATGCCCGGGACCCGACGGGTTCACCCCCCGTTTTTACAAAGTCCTGACAGAGGTCTTAGCTCCAGTTCTAAATGTGACCTTTAATTCTATTTCTGCTGTATGCCCCTTTCCATATCAGGCCCTACAGGCACACATAGTAGTCATCCCTAAGCCGGGTAGAGATCCTACGGTTTGTGGAAACTATAGGCCCATTTCGATTCTTAATGTCAACCTGAAAATGTATGCTAAGATATTAGCCATGCGATTGCGCCCACACATCCCTGGCAGTGTTCATAAGGAACAGGTGGGATTCGTCCCCGGCCGAGAGGCCCGTGATAATACTCTGAAGTCTCTGGGTCTCATAGCCAGAGCTAGACAATATAAATCACCTTTATGTCTTCTATCGATTGATGCCGAGAAGGCATTTGACCGGGTGGACTGGAGGCTTCTATCTGAAACCCTAGCCCACCTAGGCCTTGGTGTCAAGATGCTCCAGCGTATCATAGCTCTTTATTCTACACCATCGGCATGTGTGCGGGTCAATGGCACGCTGTCCTCACCGTTTCAGATTAGAAACGGCACACGCCAAGGTTGCCCCTTGTCCCTGTTTTTATATATACTGACTATGGAGTCCCTGGCCAATGTCCTTAGGGCAAACACGGCAATCAAAGGTTTTCGGATCGGACAAACCGAACATAAGTTATCGTTGTTTGCAGACGACTTGCTTTTATACCTCACGCCCCCCAGAATAGGCCTTCCGTCCGTTCTCAAGGAATTTGGTATATTTGGACGCGTCAGTAACTTCAAAGTTAATGTACACAAGTCCGAAATTCTGAATATTAACCTTCCCCATAGGGAAGTGCAATCCCTTGGAGAATCCTTCTCCTTTAAATGGGCGGAAGATTCTATCAAATATTTGGGAGTTCACATACCTGCCAATCCCTCACACCTATTTAAAATGAATTATACTCCTCTCCTCAAATCCATTACAGAGAGCCTTCAAAAATGGACGCCCCTACGAATCTCTTGGTTTGGTAAAATTAATACCCTTAAAATGGACATATTACCGCGCCTGCTCTATTTATTTCAAACTATTCCATGTAAAATCCCCCTGATCTACTTTACTCGCCTCCGGCGCTTGGCTTCTCAATTCGTGTGGAATCAGTCCAGAGCTCGGCTTGGCCATAGTCTTTTGACTCGCCCTAAATTAGAGGGAGGGACAAGTCTACCTAACTTTTTGACATATTATAGGGCTGCAGTTATGAACTGCGTCTTAGATCTTTTTCATAATAAGGATACTAAGATGTGGGTAGAAATTGAGCATGTTACGAATCCCCACCTTGCAACAGGCATATTTTGGCTGCCCCCTAACTCCCTATGCAACCTCCCGCATGCCCAATCTGATATGCTCCTCCCTACTTTAGCCGCCTCGTGGATAAAGTTTGCACCTAAACTAAATTTGGCTAAGATCCCAGGTCCCCTCTCAATGCTCACTGATCATCCAGACTTACCTGTGGGACTTAAACAGGTGCCCGCCTTTCGAGTTAACCACACATCTACTGTCAGACTGAGAGACGTCTGTTCTTCTTCTGGGATACGCCCTCTCGAGAACTTATCGCACATACTCCCACCATCTCCTGGAAGATGGTTCCTCTATTTTCAGCTCAGGGGATTTGTTGGTTCTCTGATGCCTGGTTTGCAGTCCCACACATCTCTAACGGATTTTGAAAAGCTATGTGTTGCTCAGGCGGCCCCTGGCCATGCTATTTCCTTACTTTATGCCATACTGAACACCGGGGTGACCGAGGGCAGCCAATCTGGCGATTCCTACCCCAAACTCAAGTTTATGCTTGATTGGGAGACGGAATTGGGTGAAACCTTTACTGGGGATTAATGGAAACGTTCTTTGCTTCTTACGCATAAGATCTCTATATCGTGTAATTTACAAGAACTCAATTATAAAATACTTACCAGATGGTATCGGACACCGGAGAAATTGCATCGTTTCTACCCCTCGGTTTCTAATCTCTGTTGGCGATGCCATGGGGCTAGGGGGACCATGACCCATATATGGTGGGAATGTCCGAGGCTTAACCCATTATGGGTAGATGTATTCAAGCTTTATAATTTTCTATTCCGGGCCACCTTAGCATTCTCCCCTTCCATCGCTCTGCTATCTATTTTCCTGGGGCGGATCTCACATGTTAAAAAAGGGTCATTGCGGCTCTTTATGCTAGCCATGAGACAAATTATACAACGCAATTGGAAGTCAACTGAGAGTTTGAAAAGGATCACTTGGGCCTCTGCACTGGATGTGCTGATACACAGAGAAGAGATGTGTGCCTCTGATCACAATAAGATTCCGGCGTTTCTTAAGAGTTGGGAGCCATGGTCCAGGTTTAGAGCATCTACCTCGTTCTCGGTTTGGGTGGCATCTGGGGTACTCCCTGATTCTCCTCCTTAAAAGTACCTAGCTATTCTCTGGCTATGCCCTATGATTTCTCCCCTCCCCCCCACCTCCTCATGTGTGTCGTCTTGTCTTTTATGTCAAAGTTTGTCTAGAATTATTGGCCTATACATCATTTGTTTGAGGCCTTATTAAGCCCCTTCAGGGCCTTTGATTCCGCTGACTTTACGACAGCTGATTGTTTGTATTACAGATAAAGATACATGCTTATACCTTGTCCTTGATGCTATACTGCTGTTTACGATTGCATGTCGCAATGTATCCTTGTATGCAGTATTTATACTGCAATTTGTGATGTTTCTTTTATGATTGTAAAAGTTAATAAAATCTTATTGAACCATAAAAATTTAATAAATAAGAAAAAGTATACACATTAGGTATTGCCACGTCCGAAACAATCTGCTCTATAAAAATGTCACATGACCTAACCCCTCAGGTGAAAGCTGTAAAAATAAATAAATAAAAACTGTGCTAAAACAACAAATTTTTTGGTCACCTTGCTCCATAAAGTGTAATAATGAATGATCAAAAAATCATATGAACACAAAAAAGGTACCAATAAAAACATCAACTCTTCCTGCAAAAAACGAGCCCCTGCACAAGACGATCAGCAGAAAAATAAGAAAAATGGCGTTCAGAAAATGAATACACAAAAAGATAATAAAAAAAAGCTTTATTATGTAAAACTGAAACAAACAAACAAAGAAAGTACAGTCGTGGCCAAAAGTTTTGAGAATTACATAAATATTGGAAATTGGAAAAGTTGCTGCTTAAGTTTTTATAATAGCAATTTGCATATACTCCAGAATGTTATGAAGAGTGATCAGATGAATTGCATAGTCCTTCTTTGCCATGAAAATTAACTTAATCCCAAAAAAAACTTTCCACTGCATTTCATTGCTGTCATTAAAGGACCTGCTGAGATCATTTCAGTAATCATCTTGTTAACTCAGGTGAGAATGTTGACGAGCACAAGGCTGGAGATCATTATGTCAGGCTGATTGGGTTGAAATGGCAGACTTGACATGTTAAATATCAGGGTGATGCTTGAAATTATTGTTCTTCCATTGTTAACCATGGTGACCTGCAAAGAAACGCGTGCAGCCATCATTGCGTTGCATAAAAATGGCTTCACAGGCAAGGATATTGTGGCTACTAAGATTGCACCTCAATCAACAATTTATAGGATCATCAAGAACTTCAAGAAAAGAGGTTCAATTCTTGTTAAGAAGGCTTCAGGGCGTCCAAGAAAGTCCAGCAAGCTCCAGGATCGTCTCCTAAAGAGGATTCAGCTGCAGGATCGGAGTGCCACCAGGGCAGAGCTTGCTCAGGAATGGCAGCAGGCAGGTGTGAGCGCATCTGCACGCACAGTGAGGTGAAGACTTTTGGAAGATGGCCTGGTGTCAAGAAGGGCAGCAAAGAAGCCACTTCTCTCCAAAAAAAACATCAGGAAAAGATTGATCTTCTGCAGAAAGTATGGTGAATGGACTGCTGAGGACTGGGGCAAAATCATATTCTCAGATGAAGCCTCTTTCCGATTGTTTGGGGCATCTAGAAAAAGGCTTGTCCGGAGAAGAAAAGGTGAGCGCTACCATCAGTCCTGTGTCATGCCAACAGTAAAGCATCCTGAGACCATTCATGTGTGGGGTTGCTTCTCATCCAAGGGAGTGGGCTCACTCACAATTTTGCCCCAAAACACAGCCATGAATAAAGAATGGTACCAAAACACCCTCCAACAGCAACTTCTTCCAACAATCCAACAACAGTTTGGTGAAGAACAATGCATTTTCCAGCACGATGGAGCACCGTGCCATAAGGCAAAAGTGATAACTAAGTGGATCGGGGACCAAAACGTTGACATTTTGGGTCCATGGCCTGGAAACTCCCCAGATCTTAATCCCATTGAGAACTTGTGGTCAATCCTCAAGAGGCGAGTGGACAAACAAAAACCCACTAATTCTGACAAACTCCAAGAAGTGATTATGAAAGAATGGGTTGCTATCAGTCAGGAATTGGCCCAGAAGTTGATTGAGAGCATGCCCAGTCGAATTGCAGAGGTCCTGAGAAAGAAGGGCCAACACTGCAAATACTGGCTCTTTGCATAAATGTCATGTAATTATCGATAAAAGCCTTTGAAACGTATGAAGTGCGTGTAATTATATTTCACTACATCACAGAAACAACTGAAACAAAGATCTAAAAGCAGTTTAGCAGCAAACTTTGTGAAAACTAATATTTTTGTCATTCTCAAAACTTTTGGCCACGACTGTAGACATATTTGTTATCATTGCGTCCGTAACAACCTGCTCTATCAAAATAGCACATGATCTACCCTGTCAGATGAATATTGTAAAAAATAAAAACAGTGCCAAAACAGCCATTTTTTGGATACATTGCCTCACAAAAAACGTAATATTGAGCAATTAAAAATCATATGTACTCCAAAATAGTACCAATAAAACTGGCACCTTATCCCCTAGTTTCCAAAATGGGGTAACTTTTGGGGAGTTTCTACGGTAAGGGTGCATCAGGGCAGCTTCAAATGGGATATGGCATCTAAATACCAGTTCAGCAAAATCGGCTTCCAAAAACCATACGGCTCTTTTTTCTTCTGCGCCCTGCCATGTGCCCTTACATCAGTTTACGATCACATGTGGGGTGTTTCTGTAAACTGCAGAATCAGGGTAATAAATATTGAGTTGTGTTTGGCTGTTAACCCTCGATGTGTTAAAGAAGAAAATAGATTAAAATGGAAAATCTGTTAAAAATTTTAAATTTAGAAATGTCATCTCCATTTTCCTTTAATTCTTGTGGAACACCTAAAGGGTTAACAAAGTTTGTAAAATCAGTTTTGAGTAACTTGTGGGGTGTAGTTTGTAAAATGGTGTCATTTTTGGGTGGATACCTACAGGGAGTGCAGAATTATTAGGCAAGTTGTATTTTTGAGGATTAATTTTATTATTGAACAACAACCATGTTCTCAATGAACCCAAAAAACTCATTAATATCAAAGCTGAATATTTTTGGAAGTAGTTTTTAGTTTGTTTTTAGTTTTAGCTATTTTAGGGGGATATCTGTGTGTGCAGGTGACTATTACTGTGCATAATTATTAGGCAACTTAACAAAAAACAAATATATACCCATTTCAATTATTTATTTTTACCAGTGAAACGAATATAACATCTCAACATTCACAAATATACATTTCTGACATTCAAAAACAAAACAAAAACAAATCAGTGACCAATATAGCCACCTTTCTTTGCAAGGACACTCAAAAGCCTGCCATCCATGGATTCTGTCAGTGTTTTAATCTGTTCACCATCAACATTGCGTGCAGCAGCAACCACAGCCTCCCAGACACTGTTCAGAGAGGTGTACTGTTTTCCCTCCTTGTAAATCTCACATTTGATGATGGACCACAGGTTCTCAATGGGGTTCAGATCAGGTGAACAAGGAGGCCATGTCATTAGATTTTCTTCTTTTATACCCTTTCTTGCCAGCCACGCTGTGGAGTACTTGGACGCGTGTGATGGAGCATTGTCCTGCATGAAAATCATGTTTTTCTTGAAGGATGCAGACTTCTTCCTGTACCACTGCTTGAAGAAGGTGTCTTCCAGAAACTGGCAGTAGGACTGGGAGTTGAGCTTGACTCCATCCTCAACCCGAAAAGGCCCCACAAGCTCATCTTTGATGATACCAGCCCAAACCAGTACTCCACCTCCACTTTGCTGGCGTCTGAGTCGGACTGGAGCTCTCTGCCCTTTACCAATCCAGCCACGGGCCCATCCATCTGGCCCATCAAGACTCACTCTCATTTCATCAGTCCATAAAACCTTAGAAAAATCAGTCTTGAGATATTTCTTGGCCCAGTCTTGACGTTTCAGCTTGTGTGTCTTGTTCAGTGGTGGTCGTCTTTCAGCCTTTCTTACCTTGGCCATGTCTCTGAGTATTGCACACCTTGTGCTTTTGGGCACTCCAGTGATGTTGCAGCTCTGAAATATGGCCAAACTGGTGGCAAATGTCATCTTGGCAGCTGCACGCTTGACTTTTCTCAGTTCATGGGCAGTTATTTTGCGCCTTGGTTTTTCCACACGCTTCTTGCGACCCTGTTGACTATTTTGAATGAAACGCTTGATTGTTCGATGATCACGCTTCAGAAGCTTTGCAATTTTAAGAGTGCTGCATCCCTCTGCAAGATATCGCAGTATTTTTGACTTTTCTGAGCCTGTCAAGTCCTTCTTTTGACCCATTTTGCAAAAGGAAGTTGCCTAATAATTATGCACACCTAATATAGGGTGTTGATGTCATTAGACCACACCCCTTCTCATTACAGAGATGCACATCACCTAATATGCTTAATTGGTAGTAGGCTTTCGAGCCTATACAGCTTGGAGTAATACAACATGCATAAAGAGGATGATGTGGTTAAAATACTCATTTGCCTAATAATTCTGCACGCAGTGTATATTATACTTTCTATATAGTGCCTTTGTATTGTGCAGCAGTTGTGTGCAGTTCTGCTGCAATACCGCAGCTATACAGAGGGACAAATGCTATTGGATCAACTAATTGCAACTGGTGTGATATACCAGTTGCCCCCCCAAAAAACTGATTGAGGCAGGGGTGTGATATACCTATAATATGATTTCCATATAGTAGATTTATATTGTGCAGCAGTTGTGTGCGGTTCTGCTGACATACCACAGCTATACAGAGGGACAAACGCTATTGGAATAAATAATTGCAACTTGTGCGATATATCATTTGCCCCACCAAAAAACTGATTAAGGCAGGGGTGTGATATACCTAGAATATACTTTCCATTTGTATTGTGCAGCAATTGATTGCGGTTCTGCTGAGCTACCTCAGCTATACAGAGGGACAAACGCTATTGGAACAACTGCAACTGGTGTGACATAACATTTGCCCCCCAAAAAAACTAATTGAGGTGGTGGTGTGATATACCTATAATATAATTTCCATATAGTGCATTTGTATTGTGCAGCAGTTGTGTGTGGTTCTGCAGAAATACCGCAGCTATATAGAGGGAGAAACGTTATTGGAACAACTAATTGCACCTGGTGTGATATTCCAATTGCCCCCCAAAAAAACTATTGAGGCGGTGGTGTGATATACCTATAATATAATTTCCATATAGTGCATTTGTATTGTGTAGCAGTCGTGTGCGATTCTGCAGACATACCGCAGCTATATAGAGGGACAAACGTTATTGGAAAAACTAATTGCACCTGGTGTGATATATTAGTTGCCCCCCAAAAAACTGATTGAGGCAAGGGTGTTATATACCTAGAATATACTTTCCATATAGTGCATTTGTATTCTGCATCAGTTGTGTGCGGTTCTGCTGAGATACCGCAGCTATACAGAGGGACAAACGCTATTGGAACAACTAATTGCAACTGGTGCGATATACCATTTGCCCCCCAAAAATCTGATTAAGGCAGGGGTGTGATATACCTAGAATATACTTTCCATATAGTGCATTTGTATTCTGCAGCAGTTGTGTGCTGTTCTGCTGAGATACCTCAGCTATACAGAGGGACAAACGCTATTGGAACAACTAATTGCAACTGGTGTGATATACCATTTTCCCCCTAAAAAAACAACTGATTGATGCAGGGGTCTGATATACCTATAATTAGGGTTGAGCGAACCCGAACTGTAAAGTTCGGGTTCGTACCAAACTTTAGGATTTTTGGACCCCGGACCTAAACCCGAACATTTCAGTAAAAGTTTGGGTTCGGTGTTCGGCGATCTCTTAGCACTTTTTGAAAGGCTGCAGACCAGCCAATCAACAAGCGTTTAACTGTGTGACCTCTTAAGCCATCACTGCCATGCCTACTAATGGCATGGCTGTGATTGGCCAGTACAGCATGTGACCCAGCTTCTATATACAGTAAGCTGGAGTCACGTAGCGCTGCACGTCACTCTGCTGTGCTTAGTGTAGGGAAAGGATGATGCTGCTGCTGTGAGGGAGAGAATAGGACAGAATCTGTTATCAGAACTCCAATTGAATTTAGCAATCTACATAGATATAGTTGTGTGGGTGCAGTGCACAATCTTTTTACCCTGCCCTGAGCCAAGTGACAGAGAAAAATAACTTTTATCCATCTGATAGTTAGGTGGGAGGTGGCGGCCATTTTATGCAAGCTCAGTGCACCAGCAATGCATCTGTGTTTTTGTGACATTCAAATCCAAGCTTGAAATACTGCAATAATAATATGGCTTTGAAAAGACACCCATTTTGGCAATATCCAACATCTGGTGCCTTTGCAGGATTAGGCAGTGTGCAATTTAAGCTAGAAAAACAGCTATAATTTTCAGGGTTTTTAAAAACACCCTTTTTGGGCAAAATAGACTATTTTACAGCCCTTGCTGCATCTGCACGTGTGAAATTCAAGCGTTATATACTGCTGTCATATTCTGTTATTAAACAAACACTCATTTTGGGCAAAAAACTTGAATTGCTCCCTAGTCTGGATCTGTACGTGTGAGATACACACTTTAGATACTGTGGTTATATTCTTCTATTAATAAAACACCCTTTTTGGGCAAAATACACAATTTCACAGCCCTTGCTGCATCAGCACGTGTGAAATTCAAGGGTTATATACTGCTGTCATATTCTGTTATTAAACAAACACCCATTTTGGGCAAAAAAAACTTTAATTGCGGCCTAGTCTACATCTGTACATGTGAGATACACCCTTTACATACTGTGGTTCTTTTAGCTATTTGAAAAACAAACATTTTGGGCAAAAAACTTAAATTGCGGCCTAGTCTGGATCTGTACGTGTGAGATACACACTTTTTTTAACATGTCCGCTGCTGACAATAGTGTTGCCATCTGCAGCCTGTGCTGTCAACGCATAAGTCGCGGTAAGCCCAACACTCACCTAGGGACGACCGCCTTAAGAAGGCACCTGGCCTCCCATCACCGAGCCCAGTGGGAGCTACACCGTCAGAACCCACAAAGCCACACTCCCAGCGCTCCACGTCCTGCCTCTTCTCCTTCTCCTCTCTCCTCCCATTTGTCCTCCACTCCCCTCTTCCACCGTGCCGTTTTCGCGTTCATCTGTCAAAAGGCAAGCTTCCGTGGCCCAAATGTTCAAGCGTAAAAAGTTGATGATGCCGGATAACCCTCTTGCCCAACTGCTGAACGCCGACTTGTCGGAACTGCTAGCCGCCAACTACTGCCATATAAATTGGTGGACTCGGAGGCATTTAGAAAATTTGTGGCCATTGGCACACCGCAATGGAAGGTCCCCGGAAGGAAATATTTCTCCAAGAAGGCATACCAGAGCTTTATGGCCATGTTGAGCGGCAAGTGAATGTATCTCTGGCACACAGTGTCTGTGCCAAAATACATCTGACCACAGACACGTGGTCTAGCAAACACGGGCAGGGAAGGTCCAAAAATTTTACTACCCACTGGTTGAACCTTCTGACAGCTGTCAAGCATGCACCTGTGTGGCTTTGGTGTTACCGCCACGGAATGCATGCAGGCATGCATCTTCTTCTCCTCCTCCTACTCCATCCTCCGTCTCCTCCTTGGCTGACTCCTCCTTTTCCACTGCACCCCCCAGCTCCCCAGAATCTATTCAACGTGCCCGGTAAGATGTTGCCATGCTGTGCTGCGGCTGTTGTGCCTGGAAGCCAAGAGCTACACCGTTCCTGCACTCCTTTCAGCTCTGCGGTCACAGGCCAATTAGTGGCTAACCCTGCACAATTTGACAGTTGGTAAAGTGGTGTGCGACAACGGTACCAATCTGCTGAGTGCGCTGAAACAGGGCAAAATGACACATGTGTCGTAAAATTAGACGTGCAGCAATTCGTTGCCAAATACTCCCGGGTCCAGGACGTCTTGTGGAAGGCCAGGAAAATTTCTGGCCATTTTAGAAGATCTTACATGGTCATGGCTCGTCTTGCTGACGTTCAGCGGCAACACCACTTGTCCATCAGACGTCTGATTTGTGAATGCCCAACGTGCTGGAACTCCGACTTCTACAGTCAGGTCCATAAATATTGGGACATCTACACAATTATACAAATTTTGGCTCTATACACCACCACAGTGGATTTGAAATTAAATGAACAAGATGTGCTTTAACTGCAGACTGTCAGCTTTAATTTGAGGGTATTTACATCCAAATCAGGTGAACAGTGCAGGAATTACAACAGTTTGCATATGTGCCTCCCACTTGTTAAGGGGCCAAAAGTAATGGGACAGAATAATATTCATAAATCAAACTTTCACTTTTTAATACTTGGTTGCAAATCCTTTGCAGACAATTACAGCCTGAAGTCTGGAACGCATAGACATCACCAGACGGGTTTCATCCCTGGTGATGCTCTGCCGGCCTCTACTGCAGCTGTCTTCAGTACCTGCTTGTTCTTAGGGCATTTTGTCTTCAGCAAGTGAAATGCATGCTCAATCGGATTCAGGTCCGGTGATTGACTTGGCCATTGCATAACATTCCACTTCTTTCCCTTAAAAAACTCTTTGGTTGCTTTTGCAGTATGCTTTGGGTCATTGTCCATCTGCACTGTGAAGCGCCGTCCAATGAGTTCTGAAGCATTTGGCTGAATATGAGCAGATAATATTGCCCGAAACACTTCAGAATTCATCCTGCTGCTTTTGTCAGCAGTCACATTATCAATAAATAGAAGAGAACCAGTTCCATTGGCAGCCATACATGCCCACGCCATGACACTACCACCACCATGCTTCACTGATGAGGTGGTATGCTTAGGATCATGAGCAGTTCCTTTCCTTCTCCCTACTCTTCTCTTCCCATCACTCTGGTACAAGTTGATCTTGGTCTCATCTGTACACAGGATGTTGTTCCAGAACTGTGAAGGCTTTTTTGGATGTTGTTTGGCAAACTTGAATCTGGCCTTCCTGTTTTTGAGGCTCACCAATGGTTTACATCTTGTGGTGAACCCTCTGTATTCACTCTGGTGAAGTCTTCTCTTGATTGTTGACTTTGACACACATACACCTACCTCCTGGAGAGTGTTCTTGATCTGGCCAACTGTTGTGAAGGGTGTTTTCTTCACCAGGGAAAGAATTCTTTGATCATCCACCACAGATGTTTTCCGTGGTCTTCCGGGTCTTTTGGTGTTGCTGAGCTCACCGGTGTAATCCTCCTTTTTAAGAATGTTCCAAACAGTTGTTTTGGCCACGCCTAATGTTTTTGCTATCTCTCTGATGGGTTTGTTTTGTTTTTTTCAGCCTAATGATGGCTTGCTTCACTGATAGTGACAGCTCTTTGGATCTCATCTTGAGAGTTGACAGCAACAGATTCCAAATGCAAATAGAACACTTGATATGAACTCTGGACATTTTATCTGTTCATTGTAATTGGGATAATGAGGGAATAACACACACCTGGCCATGAAACAGATGAGAAGCCAATTGTCCCATTACTTTTGGTCCCTTAACAAGTGGGAGGCACACATGCAAACTGTTGTAATTCCTTCACCGTTCACCTGATTTGGATGTAAATACCCTCAAATTAAAGCTGACAGTCTGAAGTTAAAGCACATCTTGTTCGTTTCATTTAAAATCCATTGTGGTGGTGTATAGAGCCAAAAATGTTAGAATTGTGACGATGTCCCAATATTTATGGACCTGACTGTATATGCTTGATAGGCTGCTCCAGCAGCAACGAGTCGATAAGAATTACCTGTACGAACTCTGCAGCAGGACAGGTTCTGGGGAGCTTGTTTTTTTTTCAACGCCAGTGGCTGCTCATGCATGACAAATGCAGACTTCTGTGGCCATTTGATGAGATCACCAAACTGGTCAGTCGCAGTGCGTTGTGTCATTGATCAAGCCGTCAAGGAGCAGGAGCAGGAAGATGAGGAAGTCACAATGCTGAATGAATTCCCAGGTGGGCTACTCCATCTGAGACAAGTCATCAGGAGTCTGAAGAGTAGTCAGAGGAGGATGGTGGCAGGGGGGAGGAGGAGGAAGAGCAAGAAGAGCAGGTTTTAAACTTTTCTGGGATCCCTGGTGTTGTCCGTGGCTGGGGGGAGAAGACCAAGGACGACATTCTCCTGGACGATGAGCAAGAGCCAGGCTGCTCCACCACTTCCAAATTAGTGCAAACGGGGGCCTTCATGCTCCAGTGTTTGAAGAGGGACCCCGTCTAAAAAACATAAAGGGCAAGGACAAGTACTGAGTGGCAACGTACTTAGACCCCCGGTACAAATACAAAATGGTGGATATGTTACCATCATCACAGAGGGATGTTAGAATGCAGCACTTCCAGGCCTTGCTTCGAGAGATGCTGCATTCTGCTGTTGCGGGCACTGGCAGAGGAATTACCACCCACAGAGAAACAGTTGCGTACCAATCCTACAGCACATGCAAGAGGAGGACAGTTTGAAGATATGTTGGTCTCTTCGGATATGAGATCATTCTTTTGGCCAACTTATCGACAGCCGCCCTCCAGATCCAGCCTCAGGGAATGCCTTGACCAACAGGTGTCCGACTACTTCAGGTTAACGGCCGATGTGGACGCTCTGAGAAGCGAGGAACCCCTGGACTACTGGGTGTGTAGGCTTGACCTGTGGCCAGAGCTGGCACAATTTGCCATGGAACTCCTGGCTTTCCCCTTGTCGAGTGCCCTGTCCAAAAGGACGTTCAGCGCAGCAGGGGGGATCATGACCAATAAGCGCACTCGCCTAGCTCACGACAGTGTGGACTACCTCACATTTCTAAAATGAATGAGGCATGGATTTCGGAGGAATTCAACACCTGTGACGACCACGTTTAATTGAATTTCCTCATGCCAGCCCACACATATTCTACACCGCCCAGAACAAATAATGGTCCCTGTCTTATGTAAATACAGCGACATATAAGGCCTTTTCTGTCCGGTGAATGCCTAATGTTTGGGACCTCGGAGGAATTCAACACCTGTGATGACCACGTGTTATCGAATTTCAAATATTATCATTTGGGTTTTTTTCAAGAGGGGGGATTTCGTTAGCCATGTTTTTAATCCAATTTTATACTTTTAGTTCTTTTAAACATATCTATTTGACATGTATTTATACTGGCCTTCAGTAAAATTGATATCCATTGACTGTCTAATATACCTCCAGCCACATAATCACTTAATATTTTATGTACGGTGAATGCATTATTTTTGGGGCCTGTAGTCTAATTCTCCAGCAGTAAAATTGTTTTACGGTGACCACCTAATGTACCTCCAGCCACATTATCAATTGTTCTTTTCTGTCCAGTGAATGAATAATTTATGAGGCCTGTAGTCCACTGTCCTGCAGTAAAATTTATATCCAATGACCGTCTAATATACCTCCAGCCACATAATCACTTGAACTTTTCTGTTCAGTGAATGCCTAATGTTTGGGGCCTGAACTCCAAAGGCCTGTGGTAAAATTGATATCCAATGACGTCTAATATACCTCCAGCCACATAATTACGTGTTCTTTTCTGTCTAGTGAATGCCTAATGTTTTGGGCCTGAAGTCCACAGGCCTGCAGTAAAATTGATATCCAATGACCATCTAATTTACCTACAGAAACATAATTACTTGTTCTTTTCTGCCCGGTGAATGCCTAATGTTTGGGTCCTGAAGTCCACTGGCCTGCAGTAAAATTTATATCCAATGACCGTGTAATCTACCTCCAGCCACATAATTTCTTGTTCTTTTCTGTCTGGTGAATGCCTAATGTTTGGGGCCTGAAGTCCACTGGCATGCAGTAAAAATGATATTCAATGACCGTGTAATCTACCTCCAGCCACATAATTACTTGTTCTTTTCTGTCCGTGGAATGCCTAATGTTCGGGGCCTGTAGCCCAGTGGCCTGCAGTAAATTTGATATCCAATGATCGTCTAATTCACCTCCAGCCACATAATTACTTGTTCTTTTCTGTCCAGTGAATGCCTAATGTTTGGGGCCTGAAGTCCACTGGCCTGCAGTAAAATTGATATCCAATGATCGTCTAATCTACCTCCAGCCACATAATTACTTGTTCTTTTCTGTCCGGTGAATGCCTAATGTTTGGGGCCTGAAGTCCACTGGCCTGCAGAAAAATTGATATCCAATGACCGTCTAATATACCTCCAGCCACATAATCACTTGATCTTTTCTGTACGGTGAATGCCTAATTGTTGGGGCCTCGGAGGAATTAAACATCTGTGACGACAACGTGTTATCGAATGCAACCTATTATCATTTGGGGTTTATTCAAGAGAGGGAATTTCGCTAGTCATGTTTTTAATACAATTTAATATTTTTAATCTTTTAAACATATGTATTTGACATGTATTTGTACTGGCCTACAGTACAATTTTTATGCAGCGACCACCTAATGTACCTCCAGCCACATAATCACTTGATCTTTTCTGTCCGGTGAATGCCTAATGTTTGGGGCCTGTACTCCACTGGCCTGCAGTAAAATTGATATCCAATGACCATCTAATATACCTCCAGCCCCATAATTACTTGTTCTTTTCTGTCCGGTGAATGTCTAAAGTTTGGGGCCTGTACTCCAGTAGCCTACAGTACAATTTTAATCAATTGACCGCATAATGTACCTCGAGCCACATGATCAGAAATTCTTTTATCTCGGGAAAATGCCAAGTTTTTAAGGCCCGTACTCCCGTGGCCTAAAATAAAAAATTTCTAGGCTTCAGCAGGCACATTTCTCAGAATTTCCTTTAAGACGCATAAAAATGGCCACTGATTAAGATAGATATTTTTTGTGGGAATTTTTGTCATTGATCCCCCTCTAGTATGTCACTATTCATGTTGTGGGACTATTTGTGCACTTCTGCTAAGTATTTGGTGGCTGCAAATATGACCTGAAGGTTTTTCTGGTTCACCTGTCATTAAAGTGAATGGTTCCTGCCGCGAACTTGTGGTTCGCGAACATTTGATCACGTTTGCGCAATCGCGTTCGCAAATTGCCTCGGCCGATGTTCATCCATCACTACACAGCACACACAATTCTTCTTTGGAATTCTAGCCTTTCCCTTCACTGTCCCTGGCAATAAGCTTTATTGATTGCTTTTTGACTTGTAAATGCAGCTCTTCACCTTCACTAATGTGCAGGCAATTGTCAGGAACCTCCTTCACGACAATTGTGTTCTCGATCGCTGCAAGTAAATGCAGCATTTGCTATATGAGCACTTTTTTTAATTTATGAGCACCTTTTTTAATTTGCTGAATAAATTGTCATTTTTAATAGTACTATTTTGGGCTGCTTATACATTAGCATATAATGTTAAAGAGGTTGTCAGAACTGCAGATATTGATGAAGTATTCTCAGGACAGATCCTCAATATCAGATCGATGGGGATCCAATCCCTGACACCCTCTGTGATCGGCTGTTTGAAGAGGCCATGGCGTTTATGCTCTTCAGTGCTTCCCTGCATACCATCTACAGGATGCAGGGTAATAACAGCTTCCTTTCCCATTAACTTGAATGGGATGAACAGCTGTAATTGAATTGCACTGCCAGGTAAACTTTGAAGAGGAAGCAGCAGTTGCATGAACATTGTAGTCCCTTCAAACAGCACATTTTCATAGGTGTTGGGAGTGAGACCTGATCTGATCTCTGTCCTGAAGATAGGTCATTAATATCTGTAGCCCAGACAGCCACTTTAACTCCATTTTGTTGGATTAGGAAGAAGAAAAAAACAACTTCATATTTTTTTTTTCATGTTTGTCACTGTGTTCTGTAAAAAGCATAATTCCTGCATTACAAATATAGTGATTAGAGATGAGCAAATTTCTTAAAACGTACCTCCTCCATTTGTTCGCGACCATCTTGCTTGAAGATCTCAGCCGAAATTCTGAGCTGCACAACATTACGTCATCACGCAGGCTGGCCGCATGGAATTTCGGCAAAGATGTTCAAGCAAGGTGGAGGCTGGCGGCCCGTCACGAGCAAATGGTGGAGGTAAGTTTGAATTTTTTTGTTTTTAAACTATTTCTGGTTAAATCGATTTGCGGACATGAAGCACAAGGAAATTCAGCTTCTAGGCTAATTGAATTTATCCTGAAATTCAGATCAAATTCCACATTCGATTCGCTCATCTCTAATAGTGATACCAAATTTGTTAATTATTTATGTTTTATCACTTTCATTAAAAATTTATAAATATGAATACATTAAATGTGTTTATTCAGTGCTTTAATTACAGTACATTGGTCCCTCAAGTTTCAAAATTAATTGGTTCCAGGACGACCATTGTATGTTGAAACCATCGTAACTTGAGTAATTGGTTCCAAAGCCCCAAAATGTCATCCAAAATAAGTCAGAAATAGCTGCTATTAACTAATACAACTATATTACCATAGAAGTGGCCTTAATTGGTTGGATATGAGTCTGAGGCATTGTATTTTGAGTCTAGTTTTAACTTACGATGAGCCAGAAAAGACCATTGTATGTTGAAAATATTGCATCTTGAGGCCATTGTATCTTCAGGGATCACTGTGCATATATATTTTTTTCAAACATGCTATACAAGCATGATACTGTGCAGAAAGGGTTAATAAAAAAAAAAATTAGAAAGCGTACCTGTAGTTGACACCATCTATTTTCCTTTTGCTAATGCTTTAGAAATTTTGAAAAATTACAATTGAAAAGCTAAAAGCTGAGGACAGGACTTCAAATAAAAAAGTCCATGCAAATATGTAATACTTGTACTCATTTTCATAGGCATCAATGCTCTGTATACAGAACAGCTTGTCTTTCATCTCACATGGTAAGAGATGTCTATAGATCATAATTAGGGATGAGCGAACCCGAACTGTATAGTTCGGGTTCGTACCGAATTTTTGGGTGTCCGTGACACGGACCCGAACCCGAACATTTTCGTAAAAGTCTGGGTTCGGGTTCGGTGTTCGGCGCTTTCTTGGCGCTTTTTGAAAGGCTGCAAACCAGCCAATCAACAAGCGTCATACTACTTGCCCCAAGAGGCCATCACAGCCATGCCTACTATTGGAATGGCTGTGATTGGCCAGTGCAGCATGTGACCCAGCCTCTATATAAGCTTGGGTCACGTAGCGCTGCACGTCACTCTGCTGTTACAAGTGTAGGGAGAGGTTGCAGCTGCGACGTTAGGGCGAGATTAGATAGTGATTAACTCCTCCAAAACACTTAAGACAGTGATCGATCTACAGCTGTGGATCATTGAACTGCTGCTATTCAATTGCTCACTGTTTTTAGGCTGCCCAGAGTTTTTTTCAGTCACTTTTTTCTGGGGTGTTCGGCGGCCATTTTGTGGCTTGTGGTGCGCCAGCACAAGCTGCCACCAAGTCCATTTAACCACCAATAGTGTGGTTATTTTTTGGCTATATCCTACATCAAGGGCAAGCTGCCACCAAGTCCATTTAACCATCAATAGTGTGGTTATTTTTTGGCTATATCCTACATCAGGGGCAAGCTGCCACCAAGTCCATTTAACCATCAATAGTGTGGTTATTTAAATCTATCCCTAAAAGGGTATATTAGATTCAAGGTGCTGATAGGGTAATTCTCAATAACTTCACACACACGCTACTGTGCAATTCCAAGTCTAATTCTGTGTGTAAACGTATACCTGTCACCCAGCGCCTAAAAAATAGGCCTCAAATTTATATTCATCCAAATCTGTCATTATTGCTTTAGCTGGTCAAGTTATTTAGTGTCCGTCGAAGCACAGTTTTTGTTCTGGGTTGAAATACAATTCCCAATTTTGTAATTCTCTAAATTAGTGGTTTCTGCTGTATCAGGCCTACTTTAAATCTATCCCTAAAAGGGTATATAAGATTGAAGGTGCAGATAGGGTTATTCTCAATAACTTCACACACACGCTACTGTGCAATTCCAAGTCTAATTCTGTGTGTAAACGTATACCTGTCACCCAGCGCCTAAAAAATAGGCCTCAAATTTATATTTATCCAAATCTGTCATTATTGCTTTAGCTGGTCAAGTTATTTAGTGTCCGTCAAAGAACAGTTTTTGTTCTGGGTTGAAATACAATTCCCAATTTTGCAATTCTCTAAATTAGTGGTTTCTGCTGTATCAGGCCTACTTTAAATCTATCCCTAAAAGGGTATATTAGATTCAAGGTACTGATAGGGTAATTCTCAATAACTTCACACACACGCTACTGTGCAGATCCAAGTCTAATTCTGTCCGTAAACGTATACCTGTCACCCAGCGCCTAAATAATAGGCCTCAAATTTATATTCAGCTACATCTGTCATTACTGCTGTGCCTGTATTAGTGTAATACGGTACCTAAATAGATAGCCAGATAGTGTTAGGTGTCTGTAAGAAAAGGCCTGAATTTGAATTCAATACATTGGGCCAAATAATATTTTTCTTATTGTGGTGAACGGTAACAATGAGGAAAACATCTAGTAAGGGACGCGGACATGGTCGTGGTGGTGTTAGTGGACCTTCTGGTGCTGGGGGAGGACGTGGCCGTTCTGCCACAGCCACACGTCCTAGTGTACCAACTACCTCAGGTCCCAGTAGCCACCAGAATTTACAGCCATATTTGGTGGGGCCCAATGCCGTTCTAAGGATGGTAAGGCCTGAGCAGGTACAGGCATTAGTCAATTGGGTGGCCGACAGTGGATCCAGCACATTCAAATTATCTCCCACCCAGTCTTCTGCAGAAAGCGCACAGATGGCGCATGAAAACCAAGCCCATCAGTCTGTCACATCACCCCCATGCATATCAGGGAAACTGTCTGAGCCTCAAGTTATGTAGCAGTCTCTTATGCTGTTTGAAGACTCTGCTGGCAGGGTTTCCCAAGGGCATCCACCTAGACCTTCCCCAGCGATGGAAGACATAGAATGCACTAACGCACAACCACTTATGTTTCCTGATGATGAGGACATGGAAATACCACCTCAGCAGGTCTCTGATGATGATGAAACACAGGTTCCAACTGCTGCGTCTTTCTGCAGTGTGCAGACTGAACAGGAGGTCAGGGATGAAGATGATGCAGGGGACGATGAGGTCCTAGACCCCACATGGAATGAAGGTCGTGCCACTGACTTTCACAGTTCGGAGGAAGAGGCAGTGGTGAGACCGAGCCAACAGCGTAGCAAAAGACAAAGAGGGAGCAGTGGGCAAAAGCAGAACACCGCCAAGAGACTCCGCCTGCTACTGACCGCCGCCATCTGGGACCGAGCACCCCAAAGGCAGCTTCAAGGAGTTCCCTGGCATGGCACTTCTTCAAACAATGTGCTGACGACAAGACCCGAGTGGTTTGCACGCTGTGCCATCAGAGCCTGAAGCGAGGCATTAACGTTTTGAACCTTAGCACAACCTGCATGACCAGGCACCTGCATGCAAAGCATGAACTGCAGTGGAGTAAACACCTTAAAAACAAGGAAGTCACTCAGGCTCCCCCTGCTACCTCTTCTGCTGCTGCCGCCTCGGCCTCTTCCTCCGCCTCTGGAGGAACGTTGGCACCTGCCGCCCAGCAAACATGGAATGTACCACCAACACCACCACCTGCTTCACCAAGCATCTCAACCATGTCACACGGCAGCGTTCAGCTCTCCATATCACAAACATTTGAGAGAAAGCGTAAATTCCCACCTAGCCACCCTTGATCCCTAGCCCTGAATGCCAGCATTTCTAAACTACTGGCCTATGAAATGCTGTCATTTAGGCTGGTGGACACACACAGCTTCAAACAGCTCATGTCGCTTGCTGTCCCACAGTATGTTGTTCCCAGCCGGCACTACTTCTCCAAGAGAGCCGTGCCTTCCCTGCACAACCAAGTATCCGATAAAATCAAGTGTGCACTGCGCAACGCCATCTGTGGCAAGGTCCACCTAACCACACATACGTGGACCAGTAAGCACGGCCAGGGATGCTATATCTCCCTAACTGCACACTGGGTAAATGTAGTGGCGGCTGGGCCCCAGGCGGAGAGCTGTTTGGCGCACGTCCTTCCGCCGCCAAGGATCGCAGGGCAATATTCTTTGCCTCCTGTCTCCTCCTCCTCCTACTCAGCTTCCTCCTCCTCTTCTTCCACCTGCTCATCCAGTCAGCCACACACCTTCACCACCAACTTCAGCACAGCCCGGGGTAAACGTCAGCAGGCCATTCTGAAACTCATATGTTTGGGGGACAGGCCCCACACCGCACAGGAGTTGTGGCGGGGTATAGAACAACAGACCGACGAGTGGTTGCTGCCGGTGAGCCTCAAGCCCGGCCTGGTGGTGTGCGATAATGGGCGAAATCTCGTTGCAGCTCTGGGACTAGCCGATTTGACGCACATCCCTTGCCTGGCGCATGTGCTGAATTTGGTGGTGCAGAAGTTCATTCGCAACTACCCGACATGTCAGAGCTGCTGCATAAAGTGCGGGCCGTCTGTTCGCGCTTCCGGCGTTCACATCCTGCCGCTGTTTGCCTGTCTGCGCTACAGCGTAACTTCGGCCTTCCCGCTCACCGCCTCATATGCGACGTGCCCACCAGGTGGAACTCCCCCTTGCACATGCTGGACAGACTGTGTGAGCAGCAGCAGGCCATAGTGGAGTTTCAGCTGCAGCACGCACGGGTCAGTCACACTGCGGAACAGCACCACTTCACCACCAATGACTGGGCCTCCATGCGAGACCTGTGTGCCCTGTTGCGCTGTTTCGAGTACTCCACCAACATGGCCAGTGGCGATGACGTCGTTATCAGCGTTACAATACCACTTCTATGTCTCCTTGAGAAAACACTTAGGGCGATGATGGAAGAGGAGGTGGCCCAGGAGGAGGAGGAGGAGGAGGAAGAGGGGACATTTTTAGCACTTTCAGGCCAGTCTCTTCGAAGTGACTCAGAGGGAGGTTTTTTGCAACAGCAGAGGCCAGGTACAAATGTGGCCAGACAGGGCCCACTACTGGAGGACGAGGAGGACGAGGATGAGGAAGAGGTGGAGGAGGATAAGGATGAAGCATGTTCACAGCGGGGTGGCACCCAACGCAGCTCGGACCCATCACTGGTGCGTGGCTGGGGGGAAACGCAGGACGATGACGATACGCCTCCCACAGAGGACAGCTTGTCCTTACCTCTGGGCAGCCTGGCACAGATGAGCGACTACATGCTGCAGTGCCTGCGCAACGACAGCAGAGTTGCCCACATTTTAACGTGTGCGGACTACTGGGTTGCCACCCTGCTGGATCAGCGGTACAAAGACAATGTGCCCACCTTACTTCCTGCACTGGAGCGTGATAGGAAGATGTGCGAGTACAAGCGCACGTTGGTAGACACGCTACTGAGAGCATTCCCAAATGTCACAGGGGAACAAGTGGAAGCCCAAGGCGAAGGCAGAGGAGGAGCAAGAGGTCGCCAACGCAGCTGTGTCACGGCCAGCTCCTCTGAGGGCAGGGTTAGCATGGCAGAGATGTGGAAAAGTTTTGTCACCACGCCACAGCTAACTGCATCACCACCTGATACGGAACGTGTTAGCAGGAGGCAACATTTCACTAACATGGTGGAACAGTACCTGTGCACACCCCTCCACCTACTGACTGATGGTTCGGCCCCATTCAACTTCTGGGTCTCCAAATTGTCCACGTGGCCAGAGCTAGCCTTTTATGCCTTGGAGGTGCTTGCCTGCCCGGCGGCCAGCGTTTTGTCTGAACGTGTATTCAGCACGGCAGGGGGCGTCATTACAGACAAACGCAGCCGCCTGTCTACAGCCAATGTGGACAAGCTGACGTTCATAAAAATGAACCAGGCATGGATCCCACAGGACCTGTCCATTCCTTGTGCAGATTAGACATTAACTACCTCCCCTTAACCATATATTATTGTACTCCAGGGCACTTCCTCATTCAATCCTATTTTTATTTTCATTTTACCATTATATTGCGGGGCAACCCAAAGTTGAATGAACCTCTCCTCTGTCTGGGTGCCGGGGCCTAAAAATATCTGACAGTGGCATGTTCCAGTGGTGGGTGACATGAAGCCTGATTCTCTGCTATGACATGAAGACTGATTCTCTTCTGACATGAAGCCAGATTCTCTGCTATGGCACCTCTCTCCTCTGCCTGGGTGCCTGGGCCTAAATATCTGACAATGGACTGTTCCAGTGGTGGGTGACGTGAAGCCTGATTCTCTGCTATGACATGAAGACTGATTCTCTGCTGACATGAAGCCTGAATCTCTGTTATGGGACCTCTCTCCTCTGTCTGGGTGCTGGGGCCTAAAAATATCTGACAGTGGCCTGTTCCAGTGGTGGGTGACATGAAGCCTGATTCTCTGCTATGACATGAAGACTGATTCTCTGCTGACATGAAGCCAGATTCTCTGTTATGGGACCTCTCTCCTCTGCCTTGGTGCCTGGGCCTAAATATGTGACAATGGACTGTTCCAGTGGTGGGTGACATGAAGCCTGATTCTCTGCTATGACATGAAGACTGATTCTCTGCTGACATGAAGCCTGAATCTCTGTTATGGGACCTCTCTCCTCTGTCTGGGTGCCGGGGCCTAAAACTATCTGACAGTGGCCTGTTCCAGTGGTGGGTGACATGAAGCCTGATTCTCTGCTATGACATGAAGACTGATTCTCTGCTGACATGAAGCCTGAATCTGTGTTATGGAACCTCTCTCCTCTCTCTGGGTGCCGGGGCCTAAATTATATGACAATGGACTGCTCCAATGTTGGGTGACGTGAAGCATGATTCTCTGCTATGACATGAAGACTGATTCTCTGCTGACATGAAGCCTGAATCTCTGTTATGGGACCTCTCTTCTCTGTCAGGGTGCCGGGGCCTAAAAATATCTGACATTGGCCTGTTCCAGTGGTGGGTGACATGAAGCCTGATTCTCTGCTATGACATGAAGACTGATTCTCTGCTGACATGAAGCCTGAATCTCTGTTATGGGACCTCTCTCCTCTGTCTGGGTGCCGGGGCCTAAAAATATCTGACAGTGGCCTGTTCCAGTGGTGGGTGACATGAAGCCTGATCCTCTGCTATGACATGAAGACTGATTCTCTGCTGACATGAAGCCAGATTCTCTGCTATGGGACCTCTCTTCTCTGGCTGGGTGCCTGGGCCTAAATATCTGACAATGGACTGTTCCAGTGGTGGGTGACGTGAAGCCTGATTCTCTGCTATGACATGAAGCCTGATTCTCTGCTGACATGAAGCCAGATTCTATGTTATGGGACCTCTCTCCTCTGCCTGGGTGCCGGGGCCTAAATATCTGACAATGGACTGTTCCAGTTTTGGGTGACGTGAAGCCTGATTCTCTGCTATGACATGAAGACTGATTCTCTGCTATGGGACCTCTCTCCAATTGATATTGTTTAATTTTTATTTATTTTATTTTTATTTTTATTCATTTCCCTATCCACATTTGTTTGCAGGGGATTTAACTACATTTTGCTGCCTTTTGCAGCCCTCTAGCCCTTTCCTGGACTGTTTTACAGCCTTTTTAGTGCCGAAAAGTTCGGGTCCCATTGACTTCAATGGGGTTCGGGACGAAGTTCGGGTCGGGTTCGGATCCCGAACCCGAACATTTCCGGGAAGTTCGGCCGAACTTCTCGAACTCGAACATCCAGGTGTTCGCTCAACTCTACACACCAGTAGAAATTATTTGTTCCAATAGCGTTTGTCACTCTATGTAGCTGAGGTAATGCAGAAAAAACGCAAACAAATGCTGCACTATCTAAATGCACTATATAGAAAGTATATTATTGGTATATAACACCCCTGCTTCAATCAGTTTGTTTAGGGGGCAACTGGTAAATCACACCAGTAGAAATTATTTGCTCCAATAGCGTTTGGCAGTATCGCAGCAGAACCGCACACAACAATTCAATTGCACTATAATATAGTTTCTGTGGTAGAAAGTATATTATAAGTATATTACACCCCTCAGTAAGTCATACCTATCGATAGCACACCTATACCAATCCTTAAAAGGACTTTTGTGGCCCTATTGGCTAGCGTTTTGTGTCCCTAACAGTCTGTCCCTCCTCCACACAGCAACCTCTCCCTACACTGGCAAAAGACTGAGTGTAAAATGGCGTCCAGATCAGGTTTATTTATAAGGTAGGGGGTATGTCCATGTGCTGAAACGCCTCAATTGGCTGTCCTGTACCACCTGATAGATGCGTCATGGGTCAAAGTTCTTCATAATGTATAAGAATATGGCTGGCGCAAATATCGACATATGTTCGCCCATTCGGCGAACAGCGAACGAGCAAAGTTCGCCGCAAAACGACCGCCGGGCGAACCACAAGGCCTTCTCTATATGTGTACACAGTTATATCGCTCCAGATCGGAGCGCAAACAATATTGTACAGACCTACAGGGATAGCACAGCATATTATTCAATTTACTGGATGTAGCTGTTATTGTTAAAAAGTACATAGCAGATAATCACATATTTCTTCACAGAAAAGGTTTCAATTTTTTTGATCAATAAAGCAGGCATATGAAATATGATCATTTAAGCCTAGAGGTCGTGTTCAGCCTAAAGGTCCACTGGACTTCTATCGGGAGGACTCGTTGGCCAAAACTGCCTCCTCTCGGAGAGGGTCTTACGATCTCAATCCCTTGAAATAGGATTGATCGTACATCTTCAGTTATAAATCTATCTAATAGAACATTAACGGAAGCAGAAACCGAGATTCTTAAAAAAGGCCTTTGCTTTGTCCCTACCCATGCCTTTGATTTATTTGGATGGGTAAAAGACCTGAATCTCTTCGTGAGAAAACTTAAGTGGAAGAAATTCTTTATGTGTCATGAAAAATGTCTATGTGCTGAACTTAGCATTGGTATTACGGAAATGACAGATATGAGGAATCTAGCTGATCTATGCGAAAATGAGAAAATCCCAGGCGAGGGGCCCTTTACGGTCATTAAGATCTGTTCCCAAACCCCCCTTACCCATTGGTGACACTACACTGGTGGATGTTTTCCTAAAATTGGTGATTGAGGATCTGTCACAGTTGAAGGGGGCACATTGTAGAAACAATGTTACTAAAGACAAACTAGAGGGTCTGCTGTCACTTGAGAGAGATACATCTTTAGTAATCAAGGCGGCAGATAAAGGGGGTAATATTGTGGTTTGGGACATGACTGAGCAATACTATAAGATGTGTTTGGATATCTTAAAAGACAGGAATTGTTACAATCTCCTGTCAAATAATCCCACTGATCAATATGGGCTCATGTTGAAAAACATCCTTACCCCAGCCTTGGCAGCTAACCTCATTGATAAGGCTGAGTATCAAGCTCTTTTACCCAAATACCCAAAATTGGCCTGTTTTTACAGTTTGCCCAAATTTCAAAAGGGCCTACATCCTTTAAAGGGCAGGCCAATTGTTAAAGGGATGAATAGCCTCACACAGCAGATCAGCAACTACGTTGACGTCATACTTAGACCCTTCGTCCTAACTCTGTCCTCATATGTGAGGGATTCTATGGAGGTTGTTAACAAGTTGGATGGCCTCCACGTCGAGGGCAATACGTTGCTTGTCAGTCTTTACGTGAAGGCCTTCTATAGCTTCATTCCCCAGGGGGGTGGAATAGAGGCGGTACGGTATTTTTTAAAGCAAAGAGGGACAGATTTTTTTTCCACATAATGAGTTTGTTATCAACCTCCTTAGGTTCATTCTCTATCACAATGTGTTTTTATTCAATCGCCATTCCTACCACCAGCTCGCCTACCATCTTATGCCAATCTGTAACTGGGCTGGTGGGAGAAGGAAATAGTGTTTGGAGATGAACTTTTGCCATAGTCCTCTTATATCTCGATGTGGCTTATGTACATCGATGATGTGCTGATTCTCTGGACAGGGACAGTGGAACAATACAGTGAATTTGTCAAGGCCCTAAATACTAACAAATGTGGCTTGTTTTTCACTTCGGAGATTAATCCCTCTCAAATAACCTTTCTCGATTTGAATATTATGAAGACTGAGGATGGTAAAATTCATACCAGTCTATTTGGCAAACAAACAGCAACTAACAGCCTGCCACCCTCTTCCTTTAAAGAGAGGGATACCAAAGGGGCAGTATCTCAGGGTTAGACACAATTGTTCTTCCATCTCAGATTTTCGCATTAAAAGCTAAAGACCTAGAGACTAGGTTTTTGAGATGTGGATACCCCCACAAGGTTCTTGCATCTGCTTACCAACACTCGGTCGCATGCGTCGTCCCTCCTTATTCCAAGAAAGAGACAGGGGGATGATGAACGGATTCACCTTATAGCAACTTTTGATGCAGCTAACAGTGTGGTCTGGGACATCTTACAAAAACACTGGGGTATCCTTAAAATGGATACTGACATTGCACATCTTGTGGGTGATCGGCCAACTGTAACTTATCGTAGGGGGCGAAATTTGAGGGATAGACTAGTTCATAGCTTCTGTCAGACTCCGCGTCCAGATACTTGGCTGACCAACCCCGTGCAAGGGACTTTCCGTTGTAGTGGCTGTGTGGCATGTGACTCAATTAATCCAGGCCGCTCTTTTATGAGTACGACCACCTCCAGATCCTACAGTATTAAATGTTTTGTAAACTGCAGATCCTCTGGCCTTATGTACTTGTCCACATGTATTTGTGGCTTGCAATACGTTGAAAAAACAATCCGTGAATTTCGCCGGAGGATTGGCGAACATGTAAATGATATTAAGAAAAATTCAGATACTCTTATAGCTCGCCATATCAATTTACATCACTCTGGAGATGTACGATCGATCCTATTTCAAGGGATTGAGATCGTAAGACCATCTCCGAGAGTAGGCAGTTTTGACCAACGCGTCCTCCGGAAAGAAGCCCAGTGGAACTTTAAGCTGAACATGGTGCAACCTCTAGGCTTAAATGATCTTATTTCATTTGCCTGCTTTATTGATCAATAGATTGATATATTTTCTGTGAAGAAATATGTGATTATCTGCTATGTAGGATCATATATGGCTCATTTACATACTTTGTGGGTTTGCTGATATTGTTACTTTTTAACAATAACAGCTACATCAAGTGAATGGAATAATATGTTGTTCTATCCCTGTAGGTCTGTACAATATTGTTTGCGCTCCGATCTGGAGCACCATATCTGTATACACATATATACGTGCACCTGCCTGCTTGTACTATTTTGATACCTAGATATATCCCGGCTTTGTGACATGTCCTGCCTATTATATTGCCCTCTATCTATGTAAGGCGGGTGGGCATTCTCATCTTTGTGGGACCATGATATGCAGGCGGATGAACGTTCCCGCCTGCTAAGTTTTCATTGGTCCCATGCCTGCCCAGCCTCCTGGGGGTGTATTCTTTCCCCTATATAAGGCAGCGCTTGGACCGGCCGTTCACGGCTGTCACAGCGCTGATTACTCTGCCACACACCACCAGTGTGGCGGTGTCCTCGCTATTGTACTTCACATGCACTTTATCTTGCTCCTGATGACTCTTGATAGAAGAAACACGTCGAGCATCATTTGAGATGATGTATGGGAGTTATAGCTTAGTTTGGGGGAGGGAGTTAGGTCTGTGAAAAGCGCTTGATATCTGGGTGGTCATAAGTTACATATGACTAACCCAGAACAAACTGGTCTGTTTAGCCCTATGTAAGCTGGTTACACTGCAGTTAGAGGCATACAATGACCAGCGTTTTACAGACTACATACACTATTTCCTCCACCCATTTTTGTTTGTTTTTTAGTGACCATATAGACTCTTTCATTTTTATGGTGACATTCATTTGTCACCTATGGGCTGTTTGATTTATTTGTGGCACTTCATTACACATTCACTGGCTGGGACATTTGATCAAGTGCATCTTGGGAAGGACATGATTCTTTTTAGCGCTCTTTCCTTGATGCCCCTAGCTCTGAATGGATTAAAACAATTTGTGGATTTTTGACACAACTACCCCTCTTCCTTTTTAAGTGATTAATAATAAAGTACAAGCTTTCAGCATTTTCCTTTCCGTGATAAATCTGACTAATAAAAGCGCACACCTTTTTGTTACTGGTTTAAATAGTGAGACGATTTGTCACGGAAGGCAGCCATGATGCCTAAGGAAGGCATTGGGCTGCCTTACCTGCCATAGGGTCACCATCACAGCAGCGCGGGGACCCGATGGAAGCTCTCTCCCTCCCTCCACACATCGCACGTGCCACGGTCAGCGCTGACCGTGGCACATCAAGGGTTAATGTGCCGACATCAGTGAAATCACTGATGCCGGCGCATGCAGCAGGGGTCCGGCTATCAGTGACCGCCGGACCCCTGCCGCGGATCGGGCAGGTGCCTCTCCTGGTACTTAAGTCACGGACAGCTGCGCCGTACATGTACGGTGCAGGTCCTTAAGGGGTTAAAGATGTTCCAAATTTATCAAACAGCTATGATATGTTTGTTAAATTTGGTGCAAATTTCAGCAATGTAGATTCAAGCATAACTGAGTTGAAAAATTCCCCTCATGAGAAATATCCCTGAGTGATCTTTTAAATAGTATGAATGCCTATGAATTTATGTTTTTAATGATCCATTTTGTTGTGGTATAACTGAAGCTAAACTGTATGATATATGGGGAAGGAAGACGCCCTGTTGTTGAATATACTGCAGAATTGCGTTGCTGATACCACATGGCATCCAGCAACCCAGAAGAGCCAGTTTAAGTGAGGGCATTGAGAGAGACTGAATGATGAACTCGCAGAGTGTTAAACCCAAGATAATTTAGAGGACTTAATTCAATTGTGAATTCAAATTGATCAGTGACTTACTGAAAGAAGAAGGGAAGGACTGCGGGAAATTCTTAAAAATAATACTTCTCAGCAATAAAGACATAGCAAAGTACTGAAACTATACGTAAACCTATGCAGAATTATGCCAATTTGAAAACTCTTACTACAGCGGAAAAAGAGAAAATGACATGCAGAAAATTTGTACCTTCTATTGCATTTTACTATCCTAATAAGATCCAAAAAACCACAGCCTTTACTAGTGCTAACATTTAAAGAAATCTTTCTCTGTCTAAGCAGGTGGACAGATGCAGACCATACCATCTTTGATAAAGATAAGATGTATTCATCAACCTTTCATGTTTTCATGCCCACACAAGTTGTAATTGGAGATTGTAAAATTTGTAAGGTACAATGCTCTGACATGTTAGATTCTGGGGCAGTAGGAAATTTCAGGGATTTCATTTTGATTTGACAACGGTACTGAGAATAGGACTAAATTCATGCCTATTGATATGCAAACTGTGGAAGGGCCTCTGGATCTTTCAGTCTCTTAACTCAGGAGGCAACTGCCTCCTTATTGCTCTCATAATTGTCCGATTTAATTGATATCAGGAGCACCTATACCTTTTGGCAAATGTATTGGCTCTTTTAAAGGGACACTTCCATCAAACGGGGGTATTTTTTTTAACTCACTAGTTATATAAAGCTTTTTTTGGCTGGTTTTTCATTTTTAGCAG
Source organism: Bufo bufo (assembly GCF_905171765.1). Lineage (NCBI taxonomy): Eukaryota > Metazoa > Chordata > Amphibia > Anura > Bufonidae > Bufo > Bufo bufo. Next base: position 109,801,787 of record NC_053393.1, on the reverse strand, counting down.
TACTACTGAATATTATGTTACTGGGAATTAAATATAGAATATTGTCCATCTGTAGTAGTCAACACTGAGATAAAACTCATATACAGAGTAGCCCATTGGTAGCCCTCAGTACCAAAGCCGACTTTGGAACCAAGTTTTAAAGTTGTTTTCAAGCTAAAAAAATCAAAACCCTAAGTTATTCACCGAAGTCCTGTAACTCACTTTGCCTTACCGGAGTGCATACATTTTAATGCTGTATGGAGATGGATGCAGCATTAAATCGAAGTTTGGAGCAAAGATACTTTGGATCTTTGATCCGAAGCTGGCTTCGCTCATCCCTAACTATGACTGATGGCATAGGGTATGCCATCACTCCTGATTGATAGGATTAGACTGCTAGGACAGCTGCACAGTCCAATTCTTGTAAGCAGGGGACCAGTACCTGTCTGTTTCTAGAGGGAGCCTATTTATTCCAGGTCTTTTGTCACTGTGCACTGACAATGTTGCTATGAAACTGTTATGTTCATGTAATGTGCCTGGTTCACCAGCAGGTGGCAGCGGGTATATGGCAGAGACATATTTAGATAGAATGGAACTTGCCATTCCATTTCCCCCCTCTTGGGCAGAAGTGGGCTAACCCTGCGTCCTGACAAGGGAGAGGCTGTAGGAAGTTCTAGTTCAGTAGTTTGAAGCTAGCGTTGGATGCAGATGTGTGAAGATGTAGCTCCCCTCCTGGACAAGGAGTCTATCCAGAGGGAAGCAGCTCATAGAGCACCATGACTCCTTATCGATTTACAGACAGAATATTGAAAGGGGGTCAACAGCCAAAGGCACCCCACTCCAGTGGTACCAGAACAGTCCTAAAGTCCAGCTGGCAGAAAAAAATTTTTTTTAGCACAGCAGAGAGAGATATAAAGCAGAATACTCAAGGTTGCCTGCCAGTTTATGCCAAACCCTTCTGGAACCAAGAGAAAGCCTGAAAATTGCCTGGATGCAAGTTTATTCAAGTAAAGCTGTTGAACGGTATAAAATCTGAACTCGACTTATTCTCCACAAGTGTTGAGCGCGAATATTCAAAAAGCTAATTTTTATCGCGAATATCAGCACTTTGAGAATTTGTGAATATTTAGAATATAGTAATATATATTCGTAATGATGAATATTTTTATATTTTTTTTTTAACACAGTACACATTGGTGATCATCCCTCCCTTCTTCTAGCTTGTGGGCCAATGAAAAAGGCTTTCTCACAGCTTGGCAACATCCCTAGCAACTAATAGAAAAGTTGCCTGCCCCTTACTATACAAGTTGCACGTATTGCGAAAAAATATGCGCATCATTAATTGCCGAAAATTCGCAAGCGCAAATATATTGGAGAACTCTATCTGCATATAAAGCTATTCTAATGTTAACCTTTTTCTCCAGTCTCAGGAAACTTATACCAGCTTGAAAAATGTTGCATAAGTAACCCATGCCAGTATTTTGCGCACATTACGCGAATAATACATTGCCGATTTTCGCAATCAAGAATATAATATTGAATTTGCGAATATATGACGAATATTCTACAAAATATTAGCGAAATATTGCGAATTTGAATATTGCCCCTGCCACTATTCTCCATCTCCACTCCATGGAGCCAAACCCTGGGAATTGATGGTATCCAGGTAAGAGCACCTTGACACACACAGAGACTATTAAGGCCACACCACTCAGCATTCCTATAGACCTGGGACACGATCACCCCTAGGGGACAGCATGTTGCAACAGCAGCACAAAGACTGTTTCAAACCAACAGGCTCTTTAGTGTGAAAGGCGATGAAGAGTATGGCAAGTGTAATATGAGCTAACAGGCTTGTAGACTGAGTGACTGTGACTAAGCTGCAGCTGCATCATACCAATAACATGGCAGACAAGATCTCTAGTATAAATGGGTGAGCGGTAAAGGAAAGGCTTCTCATAAGACTGCACACAAAGAGTACTGTGAAGTTATTTTTGTCTTTTTTGTGTTTTTATTTTTTACTTGAAGAATGCTTTAGAGCAGGGGTAATCAACTAGAGGACCGCAGTCTGGATTCGGTTTCCAGCTGTCCAGACTAGTGATGAGCGGGAGGTGTCATATTCGATTTCACGATATTTCGCGAATATTCGATCGAATATTCGATAGAATATTCGTCGAAATCGAATATTCGTCATTATTCTATTTATCGCGAATAATATACAATTTAATTATTCGCGTATTGCGATTTTTCTTTTGACAGTATAAGGCAACGTTCCTATGACTATGGATAAGCTAATATGTGTATTTTACGAATATTCTATATATAGCTATAACTTCGTCTTTTAGAATATTACGAATATTCTAAAACACGAAGTTAGAGCAATATTACGAATATTTGTAAAATACACATATAGACTGTAAATTTGCTAATGTAGTGCTATAATCTTTTTTTTTTTAGTCTAATTTTTTTTGCCTAATATTCTAAAAGACGAAGTTATAGCAATAGAGCGAATAAATTCGTTATTTCGAATATTCGTCTTTTTTTTCCCCCAATGTGTACTGTTATTGCACTTTGGCATACTGCTCCCCGACAAGCGTCCCCGTAATCATGGGAACGCCTGTGGGTTAGAATATACCATCGGATCTGAGTTTTCACGATCTCAGGGTAAACTCAGATCCGATGGTATTTTCTAACTCACAGGCGTTCCCATGGTGACGGGGACGCTTGTCGGGGAGGAGTATGCGAACAACTGTACAGATAGGAAAAAAATAATGCCAAAATTCTAAATAACGAATATATTCACTATATTGCTATGTATTTGTTTTTTAGAATATTGGTCATTTCATTTTCCATATGAAAACATGATTCCCCCTGCTTAAGTTGCTTGTGGGCCAATGGCTTATTGACCTACAAGAAAGAAGCAGGGAGGAATCATGTTTTCAGATGTTAAAAATGACGAATATTCGATATAACGAATATATAGCACTATATTCGTAATATTCGCGAATTTACGAAGTTACGATATTCGCTATTCGAATATTCCAGCTCAACACTAGTCCAGACCCCTGCATGCAGTGGTGTGCTAAGTGGGGGGGAGGTTCGCCCCAGGTGCCGGCTCTCAGAGGGTGCCAGAGTCCAGAAGTAATGAGCGCTTCCATCAATACAGAGGGAAGCGCTCATTGCTGGAGAGCAGGGAGCTGATGTCCTGTCATTCACCACTCAGCTCCCTGTGCTGCTCCCCTTCTTCAGACCAGTAGTGCTCTGAATGGTGAAGCAGGAAGACTTCTCCCTGCTCCACTTTTCAGCCTGCAGGCACAGATCGCACTGCCGGCCTGTGTGGGCGGATCCCGCAGACCGGAAATCTGCATAAGCTCCGACCACAAAGTGCTACAGAGCGATCTGTGTCTGTAGGGGAGAGAGAACTGTGAGCTTCAGGAAAGGGACAATGTGAGCAGTTACTGTGTTTTTTTGTGTTTGTTTTTTGTTTTGTTTTTTAACACAGAGGGGGCACAATGGGCATTTCTATTCTGGAAGGGGCACAATGGGCATTGCAAATGTGAAAGGGGCACAATGGACATTTTTACTCTGGAGGGGGCACAATGGGTATTTATAATCTGGAGGGGACACAATGGGCATTGCTAATGTGAAGGGAGCACAGAGGGCATTTCTACTATGGAGGGGCCACAATAGGCATGTCTATTATGAAGGGGGCACAGGGGGCATTGCTAAGGTGAAGGGGGCACAATGGGCATTTATACTATGGAGGGGGTACAGTGCACAGAGGGCATTACTGCTATGAAGGGCCATAGAGGGCATTCTTACTGTGAAGGGGGAACAATGGGCATTACTAGCACAGAGGGCATTACTACTATTAGAGGGGCACAATTGGGATTTTTACTATTGAAGAGGCACAGAGGGCATTATTACTGTGAAGGGGACACAAGGGGCATTATTACTGTAAGGGGGCACAAAGGGCATTACCACTATTAAGGGGGCACAATGGGCATTATTGCTTTGAAGGGGGTACAATAAGCATTACTACTATTAAGGGGCATTATTACTGTGAAGGAGGCACAATGGGGATTATTACTATGAAGGTGGAACAATGGGGATTATTACTATGAAGGTGGAACAATGGGGATTATTACTATGAAGGGGCACAATGGGGATTATTACTGTAAAGGGAGCACAATGGGGATTATTACTGTGAAGGGGGCACAATGGGGATTATTACTGTGAAGGGGGCACAATAGGGATTATTACTGTGAAGGGGAAATGAAGAGGGCATTACAACTGTGAAGGGGCACAGATAGGGCATTACTACTGTGAAGGGGGCACAATGAGGGCATAACTACTGTGAAGGGGCACAATGAAGGGATAAGTACTTTAAGGGGGTACAATGTGGCATACTGTTAGGGGGCACACATATGTGCAAAACTACTGTGATGGTTGTAGTATGAGGGCAAGAGAAAGGACCCAAACAACCTAAGTACGCCACTGCCTGCATGTCCCACTTTCAACTCTATCCTGTGTCCTGAGGACACAGATCCAGTTGACTAGAATGGTAAAGTAGAGAGCAGTTAGCTTCCTGCTTCACCATTCCCGTGCTGCTCGTAGTCCAGTGCATGCAGGTGCGATGTACTAACATTATCAAGCCTGCTATGCTCTGCCACAAACAGCAGAGCACAGAGCGGAGCACCTCTGTTGGTCAGAGGAACATATGATAGGTGAGTTTTTACACCGGAGGCACTACTCTGTGAGGGGGGAGCTACATAACCCTGAGGGGGGCAGTAAAGGGTGCATAACTGTGTGTGCGTGTCGGGGGGGCATATAAGGTGGCATAATCCTTTGAAGGAGGACATCTAAGTGGCAAAACAGTGAGGGGGCCACTATAGGGGACATAACTCTGTGGGAGGGACACTTAACTGTGTGGGGGTGGGACATCTAACCATAACTTGGTGGGGGGCCACCTAAGCTACATAACTGTGATGGGGAACTAAAAGGGGCATCATTATGCGTGGAGGCACTGGAGAGGGCAGCACTGTGGGTGCATAACTTTGTGGGAAGGCGTCTAAAGGTGTATAACTCTGTGGGGGTCCACTAAAGGGGCATAACGGTTTGGGGGGCCATCTGGGGGCATAACTGGGTGGGGAGCTGGGCAAAGCTCTGTGAAGAGGACCACCAATAGGTTCATAATTATTAGGCAGGCATCAATGTTGGGGTCGTCTAAAGGGGCATAATCTATGAGGGGGGCATCACTGTGTGTGGGGCTACTTAACCACCTCCGGACTGCCTAACGCAGGATTGCGTTCCGGAGGTGGCAGCGCTGCGCAGAGTCACGCATATACGCGTCATCTCGCGAGACGCGAGATTTCGCTCAAAGCCGGCCCGCGCATGCGCATCGCGGGCCGGCAAAATTAAAAGAAGTATTTCGTCACCAGCCTGCCACCCACGATCATTGGCTGGCAGGCTGGCGATTTTCAAAAAATCCAATCCAAAGTCATATAACAGATCATATTAGTAAATATGATCTGTTATATGGCTTGTCTGCTCCTGTGCTGGTCCTTTTCGTCGGTTGGATCCAGCACAGGAGCAGACTGAACTGTGAGTACACCAACACTACACCTTAGCCCCAGATCACCCACCTGCACCCCAATTAACCCTTTGATCACCCCTTTGATCGCCCCTGTCAATCACTAGTGAAAGGAAAAAAAGTGATCAGTGTAAACTGTCACTTTTTTTTTTTCACTGGTATTGGCTGTTAGGTTTTAGGGATAGTTTAGGCCCCTTGGTTAGGTAGTTAGCGTCAGTTAGCGCCCACCCCACCGCACCGCAGTCACTTTTATTCGCTGTTTAGCGTATCGCTAATCAGCATTTGTACTTTTATAGTATCTGTAAGTGATCAAAACTGATCACGGTCAGATCTATAATAGTATTAGTGTCACCTTAGCTCGCCCTCCACCCAAAACGCAGTGTTTGCCCGATCAGGCCTGATCGGTCGCCCACACGTGCGTTCACCCACGCCCGCCCCACCGCAGTGACAAAAAATATATATTTTTTGATCACTGCACATTCATTTTACACGCACTGCGGCGATAAAAAAATCAGTTTTGATATTTTTTATCAACCGCAGCAGCCTCCGGTACTTCGCTAGCCTCCCCTTTGTAAGACAGGTTTGCTTTTTTTCTTGGGTAGTCTCAGGAAATACCCCTAAATTTAGTAGTCCAAAATGTCAAACAGGGGGTATTCTTCTGAAGAGGCCTACAGGATTCTGACCCAGTCGGATGAGGAGTGGGAACCCTCATCTGACGAATCTAGCGGGTCAGAATATGAACCTGTGGAAAGCAGTGGCTCTCTGACCCAAAGTTTGGACGAGGAGGTGGAGGTCCCTGGCAGCACCAGGCGTACCCGGCCCCATGTCGCTAGACCACAGGTTACGCAGGATCCGCTTCAAGAGCAGCAGAGTGGGGCTGTCGCTGCCGGATCACGTGGTGAGGCATACACCAGCAGCGCAGCCCTTCCTGGACCTAGTACCAGCACTGCCGTACAACCTGGTGAAGTAGCGAGCACCAGAAGGGCAGTTGAAGCTGGTACGGTGGCACGTGCACTAGTTACCCCGTCGCAGCCACCGCACAGACAGGCCCGTAGAGCCCCTAGAGTCCCTGAGGTGCTGGCAAATCCTGATTGGCAGTCACCAACTTCAGCCGCACCAGTAGTTCCCCCTTTCACCGCCCAGTCTGGAGTTCGGGTTGAGACGGCTCAAATCGGTTCGGCCCTGGGATTTTTTGAGCTGTTCTTGACTGCGGAGCTCTTGGACTTAGTCGTGGCAGAGACCAACCAGTATGCCACACAATTTATAACCGCAAACCCGGGAAGCTATTATGCCCAGCCTTTCCGGTGGAAACCAGTCCAAGTTTCCGAACTTAAAATTTTTTTGGGCCTTCTCCTCAACATGGGCCTGACAAAAAAGCATGAATTGCGGTCATATTGGTCAACGCACCCAATTCATCACATGCCCATGTTCTCTGCTGCTATGTCCAGGACACGATTTGAGACCATCCTCCGTTTTCTGCATTTTAGCGACAACACCACCTCCCGTCCCAGAGGCCACCCTGCTTTTGACCGGCTCCACAAAATTCGGCCCCTCATAGACCATTTCAACCTGAAATTTGCAGATTTGTATACCCCTGAGCAAAACATCTGCGTAGACGAGTCCCTAATACATTTTACCGGGCGCCTTGGCTTCAAACAATACATCCCAAGCAAGCGTGCCCGGTATGGGGTCAAATTGTATAAGCTCTGTGAAAGGGCCACAGGCTATACCCACAAATTTCGGATCTATGAGGGAAAAGATCAGACCCTGGAGCCGGTCGGTTGCCCTGACTACCTGGGGAGCAGTGGGAAGACAGTCTGGGACTTGGTGTCACCCTTATTCGGCAAGGGGTACCATCTTTATGTGGACAATTTCTACACAAGTGTGGCCCTCTTTAGGCATTTGTTTCTAGAACGGATTTGCGCCTGTGGCACCGCGCGAACTAGTCGCGTGGGCTTCCCCCAACGGCTTGTAACCACCCGTCTTGCAAGGGGGCAGAGGGCTGCCTTGTGTAACGAAGAACTGCTCGCGGTGAAATGGAGAGACAAGCGTGACGTTTACATGCTCTCCTCCATTCACGCAGACACGACAATCCAAATTGAGCGAGCAACCCGTGTCATTAAAAAGCCCCTCTGTGTCCACGACTATAATGCGCTCATGGGAGGGGTGGACTTCAATGACCAGATGTTGTCTCCGTATTTAGTTTCCCGCAGAACCAGACGCTGGTATAAGAAGGTGTCTGTATATTTGATTCAATTGGCGCTGTACAATAGTTTTGTTCTCTACAGTAAGGCTGGGAGAACAGGATCCTTCCTCAAATTCCAGGAAGAGATCATCGAGAACCTCCTTTACCCAGGAGGTTCCGTGGACCCATCCACCAGTGTAGTTAGCCGTCTACACGAGCGACATTTCCCCAGTGTCGTTCCTGGTACCTCAACCCAACCGTCACCCCGAAAAAGATGTCGTGTCTGTAGCAGGAGTGGAATAAGGCGTGACACCCGCTATTTCTGTCCTGACTGTGCTGACCACCCTGCCCTATGCTATGGAGAGTGTTTCCGGAAGTACCACACACAGGTACACCTAGCATAGGGATCACATCTCACCAGGACAGGCACACAGGGCTATTAGGGCCCATTCACTCACAGCTGCTGCAAACCTCTCCTTTCACCTGGGATAAAGTGCATAACGTACTTCGCCACATCTTTGGGCGATTTGCGCTTTGCACATTGTCCCATGGGGAAGGAGAGGTTTGTTCTATAAAGGTAAAAAAAACTAAACAAAAAAAAAAATACCGGTAAGTAAAAAAGTTAAACGTTCAGTTAAAAAAGTTTAAAAAAAGTTTCTATGTTCTGTTCAACAGTTAATAAAGTTATTGCTTTGCGGCCTGGTTTTTTCTTTTTTTTTTACCTTTCAGGTGGACCAACCGATCGACTAGCTGCAGCACTGATGTGCATTCGGACAGAAGCATTGCGCTGCTGTCAGATTACACGCAAGTCGGTGTATGCGGCGCTGCAAGGCGAGATTTCTCCTCTGCAGTAAAAGATACGTTTGCCGAGGCATATGAGCTGAGGAGGTGGCGGTGTTCATATACTTTGGCAAACACTTTGGGCCAGATTTATCATTCCTCTGACAGCTCACTCCACTTTCACATATGGCTAAAGTCAGTTTTAGCCAAATCAGATTTATGATCGGCCCTTTAAGACTGTAATAAATCTGGTTTGACGGTAGCAGTTTATCCGTCAGTAAGCAGCTTTACAAAAGTCGCACAGCTTTACGAAAAAGTCGCACGTTTTTATGAAAAAGTCGCATGTTCTATTAAAAAGTCTCATAAGATAAGCATGGTCCTCACTGGAGTGAAATTGGGACTTTTTTGCGACTTTTTTGCGACTTTTTTAAATAGTCCCAATAGTAAATCTGTCTAGAGATTCATTTACATAAGAAAACACGCCCACTTTCAGAAAACTGGTGAGCATAGTGCAGAGCAGAAAAAAGTCGCAAATTTGTGCGCAGTTTTAGCGTTTGGGACTTTTTTGGGACTTTTTCACTCCATTATTCTGACTTGAGCTAATGTTAAATCTGGCCCTTTGTGTATATATATAAAAAAAAATCCCGGCAATGATTTATTCATCCACATCGATTGATGTGAATGGAGAAATCTAGTTTGCCAGGGCATACGAGCTGAAGTGGGTATGGATGTTGGGCGGAGCTCCTATGTCCTGGCAGACGCCTTTCCCCTCCTTTTTCTTTTTTTGGCAGAGATTTTTTCATCCACATTGATCGATGCGAATGAAGAAATCTGTGCCGTTCATTTTTTTCTTTCAGCCCAGAGGCTGAACGGAAAAAAAAAATCTCATTACCCGTATGCTCAATATAAGGAGAATAGCAGAAACTCCTAATGCTGGGCATACATGTAATGATTGCGGAGACCCTCAAATGCCAGGGCAGTACAAACACCCCACAAATAACACCATTTTGGAAAGAAGACACCCCAAGGTATTCGCTGAGGGGCATATTGAGTCCATGAAAGATTGAAATTTTTGTCCCAAGTTAGCGGAAAGGGAGACTTTGTGAGAACAAAATCAAAAAAATCAATTTCCGCTAACTTGTGCCAAAATTTTTTTTTTTCAATGAACTCGCCATGCCCCTCATTGAATACCTTGGGGTGTCTTCTTTCCAAAATGGGGTCACATGTGGGGTATTTATACTGCCCTGGCATTTTAGGGGCCCCAAAGCGTGAGAAGAAGTCTGGTATCCAAATGTCTAAAAATGCCCTCCTAAAAGGAATTTGGGCCCCTTTGCCCACCTAGGCTGCAAAAAAGTGTCACACATCTGGTATCTCCGTACTCAGGAGAAGTTGAGGAATGTGTTTTGGGGTGTCTTTTTACATATACCCATGCTGGGTGAGATAAATATCTTGGTCAAATGCCAACTTTGTATAAAAAAAAATGGGAAAAGTTGTCTTTTGCCAAGATATTTCTCTCACCCAGCATGGGTATATGTAAAATGACACCACAAAACACATTCCCCACCTTCTCCTGAGTACGGAGATACCAGATGTGTGACACTTTTTTGCAGCCTAGGTGGGCAAAGGGGCCCACATTCTAAAGAGCACCTTTCGGATTTCACAGGTCATTTTTTACTGAATTTGATTTTAAACTCCTTACCACACATTTGGGCCCCTAGAATGCCAGGGCAGTAGAACTACCCCACAAGTGACCCCATTTTGGAAAGAAGAGACCCCAAGGTATTCGCTGATGGGCATAGTGAGTTCATGGAAGTTTTTATTTTTTGTCACAAGTTAGTGGAATATGAGACTTTGTATGGAAAAAAATAAATAAAAAAAATCAGCATTTTCCACTAACTTGTGACAAAAAATAAAAAATTCTAGGAACTCGCCATGCCCCTCACGGAATACCTTGGGGTGTCTTCTTTCCAAAATGGGGTCACTTGTGGGGTAGTTATACTGCCCTGGCATTCTAGGGGCCCAAATGTGTGGTAAGGAGTTTGAAATCAAATTCTGTAAAAAATGACCTGTGAAATCCGAAAGGTGCTCTTTGGAATATGGGCCCCTTTGCCCACCTAGGCTGCAAAAAAGTGTCACACATCTGGTATCTCCGTACTCAGGAGTAGGTGGGGAATGTGTTTTGGGGTGTCATTTTACATATACCCATGCTGGGTGAGAGAAATATCTTGGCAAAAGACAACTTTTCCCATTTTTTTTATACAAAGTTGGCATTTGACCAAGATATTTATCTCACCCAGCATGGGTATATGTAAAAAGACACCCCAAAACACATTCCTCAACTTCTCCTGAGTACGGAGATACCAAATGTGTGACACTTTTTTGCAGCCTAGGTGGGCAAAGGGGCCCACATTCCAAAGAGCACCTTTCGGATTTCACAGGTCATTTTTTACAGAATTTGATTTCAAACTCCTTACCACACATTTGGGCCCCTAGAATGCCAGGGCAGTATAACTACCCCACAAGTGACCCCATTTTGGAAAGAAGAGACCCCAAGGTATTCGCTGATGGGCATAGTGAGTTCATGGAAGTTTTTATTTTTTGTCACAAGTTAGTGGAATATGAGACTTTGTATGGAAAAAAAAAAAATCATCATTTTCCAGGAGGTACAATTCATTTGGGTGGTAAGTTGCATGACCGAGCAATAAACGGTGAAGTAGTGTAGGTCAGAAGTGTAAAAAGTGGCCTGGTCTTTCAGGGTGTTTAAGCACTGGGGGCTGAAGTGGTTAAAGGGGCATCATACTATGTGGGGAAAAGTTAAGGGGGCAGCATTTTGTGGGGGCCACTTAACGGGGCATCATATTGTGTGAAGCCTACTTAAGGGTACATCATACTGTGTGGTGGACATTTAAGGGGCATCACTTTGTGAGGGGAGCATTTAAGGGTACATCATAATGTGTGAGGGGGGCATGTAGAGAACATCACTTTGTTTTGGAAGCTTTTAAGTAGGGCTCATTCTGTGTGAGGGGCAGCTAAGGGATCATCCTACCGTGAGGGGGCACTTAGGGTATTCGTAGTCTGTGGGGAGGAACTAAGGAGGTAATGTGTCAGGGGCACTAAGGAGCATCATAATGTGTGGGGGCACCAAGGGATCACCCTGCTGTGAGGATGCACTTAGGGGTATCATACTCTGTGGAGCACTAAAGGGATATCATACTGTCTGAGGGGCATTAAAAGTTCATCTTTATTTTTTGGGGGCATTCTTACTGTTTGGTCAACAGAAAGGAGATTAGGTGGGCTTGGAAGTGTGGATTATTGTAAAAAAATAATAATAATGCACGCTGTTGAGGAAGGGTGGCAGGTATGCATAGATATATATGCATGCCTACTGGGCATGCATATATATATATGTATATATATGTTAGCCCCTCAGAGGGCGATGTGCGCAGATGTGCCCAGCACCTGCGCCCATCTGCCTCTGGTATTCCCCAGGGGCTCATTCATGCCCCTGTGGGAATTCACATAATGTGATATATGCATGTGCCATGTATATGTTAGCCCCTCAGAGGGCAATGTGCGCAGATGTGCCCAGCACCTGCGCCCATCTGCCTCTGATATTCCCCAGGGGCTCATTCATGCCCCTGTGGGAATTCATATATGTATGTGCCCCCTTTAATAGGTAGATAGATATATATATATATATATATATTTATATATATCTATCTATAATGCCCCCTGTATCCTATAATGCCCCCTGTATATCTTATATATATGAATATATCCCCATACCATATAAATCCCCCCCCCCCTACATGGACACAGATGCATCAATGTAAATGTGCCCCAAGCATTTACATTGATGTAATCTGGGTGAAGGCGCCAGAATGACCGAACAAGGTCCGGTCATTCTGGTGACCTCAAAAGGATTCAAATTCAATAGAATTTGAATCCTTTTGTTCTAATTATCTGCAGCCCTGCTGAAGATAATTAAGCATAATAGAGGGAGAGGAGATACCTCCGCTCACTCTATTATGCGCATTCTGGCATCGCAATTACCATTGCGATGTCCAGAATGCTAAGAGCTGCAGACGGGAGATCAAAGGATCTCCCGCCTGTCAGCTAGTGCACGCGGCCCTGCGGTGCGCGTGCAGGGACGCGCGGGCAGGCGCGGTGACGTCATCTCACCGCGCCGGCCCACGTGTCCTGCACTGTGGTGCGCGCTCGCGCGCCGCTGTGTGGGCGGTACGGCAGTGCGGGCGGCCGGATATATAAGTCCGGCAGGCCTGCACTAGGGAAGACAGAGCCGGCCGCCCACCCACCCTGAAGGAGACCCCCTTGGACTGACGAGCACCCCTAGACGAACGAGCGACCCCTGGACAACGAGCATTAACCCTAAGTATCTTTATATACCCCCCCCTGCACTATCTATATACCCTCTGGACCCCCCCCTGTACTCCATATACCCTCCGGACCCCCCCCTGCCCTCTATATACCCTCCGGACCCCCCCCCTGCACTATCTATATACCCTCTGGACCCCCCCTGTACTCCATATACCCTCCGGACCCCCCCCTGCCCTCTATATACCCTCCGGACCCCCCCTGCACTATATATATCCACCGGACCCCCCTGATATACCCCCCGGACCCCCCCCCCTGTACTATCTCACTCCCCTGGTAACCCTCAGATACTCCCTCCTGCTATCCCCTGGTATATATATATCCCCTGGAACCCTCTGTATCCCTACCCCTTTTCCCCTGATCCTGGTACCCCTTTACACCCCTCGTCGCCCTGATCACTCTAATCCCCTCCTGTGATATATTTGTGCTTGGTGGTCGGCTTGTAAGACCACCGTCTAACTTCGTCTGCCCTGTAGGGATAGTATACAGTACTAGGTGGGTGGGCTGTTAATATTGAATGTGTGTATTGTATAGTTAGTTGATGGGTGGAAATGGGAATGTGTAGTGTAGTTTAGGATTGGATATTTAGTGCTGTATTGTAGTGTACTGCGTGCGTAGTGTATTATTAGTGTATTGCGTGGTGTAATAAATACTGTTATATTTGTACCCTTTTGTGTGGCGTGTACTTGTTAGCGGTAGCGAGTTAGTAAGGCGCTTGCAGTCAGCATAAGTGATCAGTGTAGAGCATAGCGAAGGTATTGTGTAATTATTATATAAAGGTATAAATAGGCGGAGTTATCAATAGACGGCTCCTCCCATTTATGAATATTAATTATCGATATGTGCATAAAAATTGGTGATTAATATGCCCCCTTTACATTGGCGAGTCAGGCCCACTGCGTGGATTTTGCGCTTATTTTTGGTCTTAAGGTTGAGGGTCGCTAGTACTGTGAATTAGCGGGCAGGAGAGACGCGGTCAGCGGAGTGTCTGAGCGTCTAGGACCCGATAATTCGTACAGGAGAAGCGATACTTCCCTTAGAGTACCAGAAATAAAACAAAATCTTTTGCAGAGAATCTATAATTGTTCTGTGTTACTAATATTTTTGTATTTGCTTTACACGGTCACCGTCGCTGGGGTAAGAGAAGAAGGATACGTCACGGAAAGAGATCCATCTTCGTTGGAGGTACATAAAAGTCCAGCTGGTCAGAAAGAAGCGATCCGGAAGAAAAGGACTTCTTTCAAGCAGCTGCAAGGGACAAGAAAGTACAGCACCAACAAGAAGATGGACGCTCAGCAAACGGTGAGTATGAACTTCTCCACACTCCAACACTTAGCCAAAAACAGCACTTTTAATCCCATTGTTCCTACTACATATAAATCCGCTGAGCTGCTGTGGTCTGCTTTACTGGACCAGGTGTACGCTCATGACCGGGTTTGTATTAGTAGGAGTGTCTTTAACAAGACCACCAAACGCCTCCAAATGCTAGCCAAATTGGTTCTTTCCTATGAGGATACCATTTGGAGGGCGGAACACACAGAGATACTTGCCAGCACAAGAAAGGCAGGGGAGGCTGCGGACAAAGCAAACTTCCACTGCAATTGTTGTGTTGATAACTATAGAAGAATTCACACACTAGAGGTTCAATTACAAGACGAAGCCCAGTGTACAGTCGAGAGGGGCAGAGAAATCTGTGTGTTAGAGTCGAGACTCTCGGATAAGGACAGTCTCTACTCTGACATGGACAGAGAGCTACTCCGGCTGTACACTGAGATTAATCAGTACAGGAACAATATGGTATCTACGGATTCCCTGATTGTTCAGATGAGGGAGGACCTGGCTGCAAAGACGCAAACCATTGCAGATTTGCAGCGGGCAATCTCCAATTTGTCCAGGCCTAGTACCAACGGTATGGTGCCCACGAAACAAGTTTGTGTTTCGGAAACGGCACAGGGGGAGACAGCGGCGGCAACGCCAGGGTCTTCGACGGATAATACATCCGCATTGGTAGACACTAGGGGACAGGTGGAACGGTCTCTACAATTCACCCCGTCATCCGGGGAGAATAGGGGTAGCAACCGTTACCAGGACAACTGTTGGGGAGAGGAAAGTGGAGGGGTATATTCCACTTCCAATCCGCCAACACGTCCGGAGAAACAGGAAGAGGTGTATCCTAACCATTCCAGTATGGAAAGGATAAACTTCCTGTTACGGATCTGCAAGGAGATCCCGAAATATGATCCCCATGTAGATCCGTTCGCTTCATGCGATATTTTCGAAGGTCACTGTAACAAATATTCAGTGGCTCCGGAATATCGCATGGAGCTGTTCAGATTATGGTTACCAACACACCTTAATCAAAGGTATGAGGTAACGGGGAGGATGCGACCCACGAATGGCCAGTTTCATGATAAGGAGGAGCGCCTCTCCATACTCACGAGACTGGCCACGGGTCATTGGGATGTCACTCCAGAGGTCCTGTCAAAGTTTAAGCCTACTATACATGATGAACCCTTGTCATTGTGTAGTCGGTTTGAAGCAATGTACAGGAGGGTTACCAAAGATCAGGGTATTGGGATTCCACAAGGCATGGTGCGCATGTTTGTGGAAAAATTCCCATATCTTGATACTGCAATCCGGCTGAGTGCAGCTAGGGAGCCATCCCTCACGGACGCAGCCATGATTATTGAGCAGTGTAGACAAGACATACTGCTCAGTAAGAAGTCTGTGAAAGTGAGGGAGCGTGTGCCTGTATACGGTAGGTCGCAAGACGACCGGGTACAACACACGAGGTATGCATCAACTGTCCGCCCCACGGCCCCACCGCTGGAAAGGACAGGAAACTTTCGTTGTTTCCTGTGCTTACAAGAGGGGCACATAAAAAGAAATTGTCCACAGTGGTTAAAGATTAACCGGACAAATTCGGAGAAAAACGGCAATAATAACGGTTTCAGGATGAAGCCTAATTATGCCAGACCTGTGGGGGAACAGGTTGATATGAATCTGGGACATTCATCAGGACAAGCACCAAAGTGCGTGGCGGTCATGAATGTCCCAGGGGGCGTGGAATCAAGAGATTCCACACCTAAGGATCAGGAACAGAGCACAAGAGTGGCAGTATGTACCACACAAATACCTACTGGGAGTCTGGTGGATGTCGATTGAAGATTAGGGGTCCCTAAAGAATTGGCACCAGTATGTCCAATCATACTGGATCCTTCAGGGAGACCCCATATAAAAGCCACGATAAAAGATAAAGAAACGGAAATCATGCTTGATACTGGGGCGGAAATATCCATTACCAATATCAAACATGATCTACTCCCCAACAGCCCCCAGTGTGTGGTGATCGGATTTGATCACCAACAAGGGGGGGTGAAGGCCCACAGAATTGATGAGGTAATCGTTCAGATTACCAGGTGCACTAACCTCAGGATACCCATGTGGTATTACCCCGGTTCTGATAACATTATCGGAACCGATGTAATGACACAAAATGGGTGGATCCTGGATCTGGCAAATTGCATTGTGTGGAAGGGTCCCAGACGAGCCAAGGTGTTTGTCATTCAACGCCAGTGTCTGGGACCACCTTTGCCAGCAGTAGATAACTCTACTGATGTGCTGGAACACAAGTGGCCTGAGGTCTCGCACAATCCAGACCTTGAGCCTATTGTGTACGAGCACCCTGATCTGTGGGCCCAAAATAAGAATGACTGTGGCAGATTGATTGGCGTTTTGGTGGACATACAGGGTCCTGACCCTCCACCTCAACGCCAATATCGATTTCCACCAGAGGCCACCCATTCAATTATGGACACTGTCCTTGAATTGAAGACTAGGGGTGTGGTCATTGAGGGCAACTCAAAGTGCAACAATGCCCTCTGGCCAGTTAAGAAAAAGGACACAAACGCATGGAGGCTGACCATAGACCTCCGTGTCCTTAATAAATACACCC